>NC_060030.1:16622500-16922500 GCF_905333055.1 Maniola jurtina | reverse complement strand
TTATTAGTTCCAAAGAAAAGTGACGATTCAAAAAAAAGTTGGAGATTAGTTGTTGATTACCGTAAATTGAATGAAACAATTCAAGACGATAAATTCCCACTTCCCAATATTAACGAGATTTTAGATTCGTTGTCAGGTGCTATTTACTTCACACATTTAGACCTGAGCCAATCGTACTATCAAGTTACACTTACTCCCGATAGCCGTAGGGTGACAGCATTTACAACTAATACCGGACAGTACCAAATGAAAAGATTACCTATGGGTTTAAAAATAAGCCCCAGTGCTTTTTCCCGTGTCATGACAGTTGCAATGTCTGGCCTTACCTATGAAAAATGTTTCATATATTTAGATGACCTAGTTATTTTCGGCAGAAACTTAGAAACACATAATAAGAACCTCATAGATGTTTTCGAAAGGTTAAGAAAAGTAAATTTAAAACTCAACCCTAACAAATGTCAATTTTTAAAGACCGAATTATTATACTTAGGTCACACAGTAACAAAAAACGGAATCTTACCGGATCCAAATAAAATTGCTGTGATAAAAAATTATCCAGTACCGAAAAATTCGGACGATGTGAGACGTTTTGTTGCTTTCAGTAATTATTACAGGAAATTTATAAAAAACTTTGCTGAATTAACATTACCTTTAAATATTTTATGTAGGAAAAATGTACCTTTTGTATGGACAGCGGAGTGTGATCAGTCGTTTCAATTGTTGAAGGAAGCATTAATGTCTCCACCTATTCTGCAATATCCCGATTTTTCGCCAGATAGCGAGTTCATCCTACAAACCGATGCTTCTGGTATAGCGATAGGAGCTGTACTTTGTAATAAAGATTTGCGACCTGTAGCTTATGCGAGTCGACCTTTAAACAAAGCCGAAAAAAATTATCCAACTATTCAAAAGGAATTACTTGCAGTTGTTTGGGGTATTAAATATTTTCGACCATATTTATTCGGAAAAGCTTTTACAATTATGACCGATCACAAGCCGTTAGTATATCTGTTTGGAATGAAAGATCCCAGTAGTCGATTGTTAAAATTTCGCTTAACATTAGAGGAATACGATTACAAGATAGTGTATGTAAAGGGAAAAGATAATGCAGTCGCGGACGCGTTGTCTAGAATAATAATTACGTCTGACGAGTTAAAAAATATGAGTAATAATATCATAAACGTTATGACTAGAGCGCAAAGAAAAAGAGAGGAAGAGAAGGATAAAAGTCGTACAGATAGGAGTGTAATCCCTAGTATAGCCAAGGACGAGCGGTCTGATCAACCGCGAGTCGTGGAAATATTACGGATACCAAATGATTCAGTAGAGATGATGTTAGTAGAAGGGAATAAATTAAAAATAATAAAGCAAAAGGAGAAAATAAATGCGGAACGGGAATGTTTTGCTTTTACGAACAGAAAGAAAATATTATACATTAATCTTGATTTTAAATCACATTTTACGCGAGACGAATTTGTGGTTAAATTGAGTAATTTTTGTAAAGAATTAAAAATTAATGAAATCTGTATAATAAAAACAGTAAACAATGCATTGTTCATAAGAGATTTAATTGATGAAGTTAAAAGTAAAAACACATATCAGGGCCCTAGGATCTGTGTTTTAAGAGGAATAAAAAGAATAGAGGATGATAAAGAAAAGGATTTCATTTTGAATGACTTTCATTTGCTGCCTACTAGCGGACACGCAGGGGTACGCAGAATGATTAATAATTTAAGAAAACAATTTTACTGGCCAGGAATGGAACATGATGTTAGAGACTATATACATAAATGTGAAAAGTGTCAGAAAATGAAACACTCGAGACATACTGTAGAACCCATGGTAATTACAACAACCGCTACATCGGCTTTTGAAAAAATCTTTCTAGATTTAGTAGGTCCTTTAGATAGAGATGAGGAAGGAAATGTCTACATACTCACACTCCAGTGTGAACTTAGTAAATTTGTAGAAGCTTATCCTATTAGAAATAAGGAAACGAAAACTGTAGCTAGAGCATTTGTAAATAACTTTATCTTAAGATTTGGAATCCCAAATTGCCTGGTAAGTGACAGGGGATCCGAATTTTTATCTTCAACAATGACGGAGGTCTGTAAATTATTAGAAATTGAAAAACTAAATTCAACTGCTTATCACCACCAAAGTATAGGTTCATTAGAAAATACACATAAACACCTAGGTGCATTTCTGAGGATAATGTGTGATAAACAACCCGAAACTTGGAGTTATTGGCTACCCTTTTGGTGTTTTTCATATAACAATACCGTTCATACATCGACCAAATATGCCCCATATGAATTAGTATTTGGTAAAAGTTGTCGAATACCAAGTAGATTAAGTAGTGATGTAGAACCATTATATAATGCAGATAACTATAGTTTAGAATTAAGATATAGAATGCAAGTAGCGCAAAAGGACGCTCGTGAAAATTTAATACAATCAAAACTAGATAGGAAATGTAAGTACGATAAAAAAGTGAATACAGTGACTTATAAAAAAGACGATAAAGTGCTAGTGAAAAATGAGTGCGGTGGAAAACTTGACTGTTTATTTGAGGGCCCTTATACAGTGATAAATGACGTCGGACCAAACGTAATAATTCTTAAAGATAACAAAAGTGAAGTAGTACATAAGAATAGAACTAAGCTTTTTGTTCCTAGTTTATAAGGTATAGAACCACCTGCGAGTGGAAGTAAGTAAAAAAAAAAAAAAAAAAATGTAAATTATCTACTTTACATTTTTCTTTTTTTTCTCCTGCCCCGGTGGTGTGGTGTAAGATAGTCTACGAGTAAACCTCAACCAAAGAAGACGTGTTTTCCTTTCAATACTCCCCGATCCCCGCACACCTCATCATAATGAAATTGTATTGCGTTATTAAATTACCAATCTTAATTATACAATACTCGCTGGCGGCTTGCAGTGAGGAATAGTTCCCCCGCGGTCACAGCGACGACACCACTTGCTATCTTGCCTTTTCATTATTTTGTAAAAATATTGTTCATTTCAGGTACATGAATGTTGATGTGGATACAATTTATTACGGGTGACATTATCGAATCTTTAGTAGCTTTTTATTTACTTTAATTTTATTTTTAGCTTTTGCACAAAAAATTAGATGATGCTGGGGACAAAGATGGCACAAAGTTACTTTTGGTCATGGATATAGGTTTTTATTCAGCGGGCGCTGTTTGATTTTCGGGAATAAAATGTAGACTTTAAGTCAGTGTATAAATTATACCCATTTCTAATTTCAGCCAAATCGTGTAGCGTTTGGTAATTCTAAAGAAGTAACAAACATCCAAACTTTCTCATTTATAATATTAGTAGATGATGCCTGCAACTTAGTTGGCGTGATTTTAGGGATTTTTAAAAATCCCGTGGGAATCCGTTGCTTCGTTGCAATGTGATTGAGGAACAAGAAACAAACATTCGCATTTATAATATTACTTATAGGAAGTAGTGACTGAGAGTCAAGAAGTTTCGATTTCAAAAATAGTAGAGAAAGGATAGGATAGTGGAAGAGACACCTCTTTAGCGATTCAAACGGCTAGTTTGGTCTAGTTATTTTGAATTGGTAACCCTACAAGCATCTAAAGCGGGGAAACAGCTGACAGAGTGGGGATGGGGGTGAATTAGGCCGCGAGCCGGAGCTGCGTCGGATGCTCAGTTTAGTGGCGTGAATGCATTCTGTTAAAGCGGCCATGGCGCGATAAGTGTTGACCTATTTTGGAAATCATTCTTCCTTTATTCGGTTACCGTTTCATTTTGTACCGGTTGACTCGCCTCGCCTTCGCTTGGTTGGCTTGAGTATTATTATTGAATCTGTATTTCTACATTAGGTATTATAAATTAGAAAGAGTACTTATTTATAATTCCGTAGATAAACTCAGAGATTGAGTAATTTTCGAAATTCATGCGAATAAAGATCTTAGGTGCCTAAAACTTATTTTACATACTTTCTAAGACTTTCTAATCTATTTTTAACAAGAGTAATAAGGAGGATAGAATTTTTAAATAATAATTAGAAGAATAATTGTCTGTTTCTGCAACTTATAGCAAATTACATTTACACGAGAGCTTTTTTTACCACCATTAAAAGAGCACCTTAATACACTGAGGTATTACTACTACGTACGCTAGTAATATAGTTCAATGCCTTAATAGAACAAATGTATTCCCAAGAATATTATGATCACACTTTCTTACGTGTGAACAGATACTTGGGAAAACATATGTTCTATTTGGACGCTTTTTTACGGACGTTAAAAAAGTTCTCGTGTAAATGAGCCCTTAACATCATGGACTTCCGCAAATAAACGCCTGCTTTTATCCAACAAATCTACAAAACACAATATCGACATGATTAGTCCCTACAATTTCGAATCAGTCGCACTATTTGATCCGAATGTTTCAAATAAAGCTGTGTCCACACTAGCGCACCCGACCGCGACAAAGCACCGGCATGGCGCTGAGTACACAGACCAAGCACTAACTGTTACCACCTGCGGGCGCCCGCCGCCTGCGCTTGAAGTCCTGCATTATACAATGTTAGAACAGAGAAATGGATCGACATGATTTTTTCATGGGTAAAGGTCACATCCATGGGGTAAAGCTAAAGACTGAAAAGTGACATTGGCTACTTTTTATATAATTTTTGAAAACTAAATTCATGCGGATGAAATCGCTTCCTAGATATTTGGAAGCTGTATAGAATTAACATAAATATTCCCAGAGCCAATTACTCCGGTAATTTAAATAATATAACACCATGGTTTACCTTCGTGCAAATATTACGCATAATTTGATTACGATGATCAACGCTCCACCGATTAATCCCAAGTTTCACCAAGCGTTAAATTGCGAGTTAATAAAATCCGTTTAGTGATGAAATATGAGCGAAATGCTCATATTGTATGCCACATGGAGCCCGCACCTTTCCCGGGGAAATCATAAGGGCTCGTACAGACCGACGTGCGACAGAAACTGCCTTGGCCACAGTTAACGTGCGTGCACGATGGAAAGTTTCAAACAGATGACAGTTAAACTCATAAGGTATGAGATCTTGTGAGATTTTACATATCACAATTTCAGCGTCGAAACACACTTTAATTCAGAATGAAAGTGAAAAATTTAGTAGTAATGCGGTTTTTTTGACTAGCCAAAACGGCCAAGCGAGGGTACGGGCTTCGAGGCATGGACTCTTTACTCGTGTAGGGCGCAGCGCATCTTTGAACCCGTTTGACGTCTCTTAACTGAAATTTCACCGACTAGAGTCTGCAAGTCTTGGCTTAGGGCCCTAGGACACGTTGTCTGTCCGTTTGCTGCGGGCGGTGATCATGGTGTCGATCCGTAAGTGGTCTCCGCGCCAGGTTCACCGTCGCGCGCGTAGAATACGTACAGAAACTTTCAGCTTTTATAAAATAACGAAGGTCTGGCCCGCACTGGCTCTTAGTCCATGAGATAAATTTATTCAAGTGGCCTCTTTTGCCTACGTAAATTACTTAATTCCCATTTCTATCTTGCTAATTAGGAACGGCTAAATAAAAAAAAGCATTTTTATTTCCTCCTGTATCTTATTTATCAAGTAAACCTATTTGCCATGCAAATTTCTCGTTGCTGGCCTTTTAGAAGTGCCTAATTATTTTAATTAGATTTTAGTGCGAAGATCTGGAGAGTTTCGGCGTGAACTGAAAATTCTAGACTTTACCTACTTACGCTTAGTTATTTAAAAATACGCAGTTTTTATTCGAAGATCTTTTGACTCCAGCTGCAACGGTAGAATAGTTTCGCTATCAGTGTCCACGGCTCAACACCATGTGGTGTGGAGATTTTATGCATGACATAAAGTGAAAGCCAAAGTCATATAATCAAATTTTCCCATAATTAAATGGAAAACAAGTAATTTCTCGCTGAAATACGTAAGAGGCGCAATATTCGCAGCCCATACGACCTTGTTACCGCAAACTGATCATGAAATCACGATACAAGTGATCCAGAAGGTGACCTATTTGACCCTCTTAAGAACTCATCCGATCCGAGTCCGTGAAAATAATATCTCTCCGTCATCCGTGACAATATCTCGGATGTGCCTCGGATTCAAATCGGACGTATGACGTATATGTCAAAGATGTCCACTGAATAGCTTGGATTTGGATCACAGATCGGATTAGTGGGTAAATAATATCAGAGTTCGGTTTGAGTTTTTTATATTCGTATTTTCACGGACTCGGATCGGATGAGTAATCGCTCTATTTGGAAATTCTATAGAATTTCCAAAAATACATTTTTTGTGGGTGCTACGTCATAAAAGAACGCCCTAAGGTATGTAACCTAATGTCAAAAATTGACATTAGGTTTCATACATTGAAATTGTTTAAAAAAAATTAGGTTTCATACATTAATACATTGAAATTTCTAACTGGTTTACACTGTGCGTTGATAGTTCAGTCAGTCAGTCAGTCAGGATTTGCGCTCGTCGAGTTATGTTACCAGTTGCCACTCAACCCGGAAAAGTCGTAGGCAGAGCTCGTAAGCCTCGAGGTCCGGTTTTGGTTTGTAAATCCGTTTGTTCCGCAACTTTTGACGTGTATTTAATCTTGCTGAAGTAAGAGTACCCATGTTACTTTCCAAACAAGGGGCCTTTGTCAGGGATCCCGTAAAGAGCGGGTTCCATTAAAATATGCAAAGAATAGAAAAGGGTACACGCGTGTTTCATTGCAATTAGCACGAGCAACCGGCACTTGACCCCTTTTCAGATAGGTTGAGAGCTGGTAGACGGTATGTTAGAAGTTTTTTACATGTACAAAATATATACATGGCTATCCATTTCGACTATTCATATTGGATCCTAGTCTTAAATTAAAAAAAAAACCGTTCAATTGCGAATCAGACTCACGCACCGAGGGTTCCGTATTCAGGTATTTCTTCCGACATTTTGCACGATAAATCAAAACTGTTATGCATAAAAATATAAATAAACCTGTTTTAGAATGTACTGCTTTTCCCTTTGAGGTACGAAACCCTAAAAAATGATATTATCGACTATCTGCTAATCGATAATATTATTTTTTATTGTCCACAGTTTTTAAATTCTACTTATACATGCAAAATTGTGTATATTTGCTGGTTTGTCCTTCAATTACGTTGCAACACAGTACGTAAAACGAGAGTCACATGTTTGTATATGAAATATCAGCATAAAACACTCTGAACAAATTATCCACTGAGTCTCAGAGTACTGAGGCACTTTACACCGATATGAAATACACCGGTATATTCAGGTATTCCGTTCGATTCAATTTGGAGTCTTGATTTATGTCGAATGTGTGTCGAAACTTGAAAGGAACGATCGAGAGCAAGTGACGGCGGGAAATGGGGACGCAGCGATTTATGGTCCCCGGGACAGGTGCGAGATAACCGTGGCTAATATGACCATTTGGACACATTAGGGGCATTTTTGCATGAGCCAGGACGGCACGATTTTCGGACATGTTAGTAAACCGAATTTCGGCCACGGCGGCCAATCTTCATAGAGATTATAGTGTACAAGTGTGTGCGCGAACACAGGTGCACTTTCTATTCTATCTATACTTTTATACTAATAAATAAAATTGAAGTGTCTGTCTGTAATGTCGAAATAACTACCTCATATTAAGCTCATTATGGTTATTTGATCTGTACCATAACTGAATTACGCGTTTTTAAAAAATTTTATTCGTCTGTCTGTTTTAACGGGCTAATCTTCAGAACAGCTGATCCTATTTTGACGGGACTTTCACAGACAAGTAGAAGATTAACCAAGGAGAAGCATAGGCTACTTTTTAACCGACTTTCAAAAATGGAGGAGTTGTGTTTTTCAACCTATTTACACCGATATCTCCGAGATTTCTGAACCGATTTGCGTATTTTTTTTTGCGTAATCGATACAGAAACTTTGTGACATTGTTCCATAAAAGATTTGGATTCCAACTCTTCAATCCTGATGCTGCAGGTGACCTGACCCACGGGATTATTAAAAACCTAAATCCTAGTGGACAAAGCTGCGGGATTCATCTAGTTTTAAATAAAACCCCTGTGTACTTATTTATCTAACTCAAAATTGTAAAAATCTCAACTTACTGTGAACTAGCAGTGAGTTGTATAAGATTCCCCATTCTCTCAAACACGGCAAGCAATTTGTTCGACTCTCCAAAAAACAATAACACCATGTTTCTATCACTAGCTCAGCCGTCAAATAAATCACCTCGCTTGCTCGTTATTCTCCACCTCTATTTGTTCTCAAATACTATTTGTATTGGGTTTTTGCAAGAGAACTTAAATTTTGGGAAAACAATGGGAGTTGGAGTAGTCTCGCCAAAAAACTTTCAAAACTTCTGTCACGAAAATGTGTTGTATATTTTTCCAGTTTAAAAAGTTTTTAAAGTATATTTATGAACACTGTTGGCTGAACATTTTATATTTATTAGCTCGCAACTTTTCATCGACCATGAAGTACTGTGTAGCACAAAAAATAAGACAAGTGTGAGTTGAAGTTGCGAAAATTGTGTTTCATGCACCCGGTCATACCTACTATCTATCGGGGTTTGAGGAGGAAGGACGCCCCGCACACCCGCACGTCAGCCGCGCTCGAGCGCGCGAGCTGAGTCAGGCGTTCCCTCCCCGATTGCCATTCTAACCTGTCGCGTATTATACGTTAGCTACATAGCCTAAAGCATCATCGGTAGCATATCTTTAGCAGCCACAGCATGTAAAGAAGAATTAATTTAAGCTTCGGAAGACGTAACCATACATTGCTCTAATGTTTCAGAGCCACTGTAAAAGGTACACATGCTGCTAGTCCAATCAGCTTCAAGTTATAACCACCTTATACGTATAAGAGAACGTAGAATTTGACCAGAATTATGTACACTATGAATATGCGATGTCTATGGCAAGCCCGCACTGTGATTTTTCGCGCAAAATTCCGTGACACATGAAAATTGAATGAAGCAGTTTGCGCGTATTTTTTGTAAGTGCGTGTGAGTTCATACAATTTCCATATGTCACAGTTTACGGGCCAATTCGCGGCGTGAATATTTGCAGTGTTTGTATATTTGGGGTGCAGAGTTATCTTTAAAGCGTGTTTCCGCTCTTAAGTAAGTACGGTCGGCCTCAGAATTCGAGTAGCAATACCGCGAAACTATTGCATCAGAAACCTGTCGCACTTATGATCTTTTTCTAAAAACAGGCCACAAACACCTAACGCATCTGTATAAGCGTGCCACGCGAATATGATCATTAAGGTGCAAAACGACTTAAGGCCTTTGACTGTACATAAATACTTAGTTTATACATAAATATCTCAGATAAAGACCTACGAACCTGCCTTATTTAAATAGCAGCGAATTTCAAAGACAACTTCGCAACTCAAATAGCAAGTCAGATGAGAATTGGAGGGATTTCCGTAAGTAAAGACTAAAGAGTAAAGAGACAAAGATAATCTTCGTGTTTAATTACCCCCAGGCAGTTAGTAAACTTAGGGTTGACGCGTACCTATGGAGTGTAGCGGAGTCGAGGCATAGGGTAGAGTAGAGCCTCTAACAGTATTGTCCAAATAATTGTCTATTTAGACTACTATTGAAAACAATTGCTTTCATTTTTATTTCATTCAGATAGATGTTAGCCCTTGCCTGCAATCTCACCTGGTGGTAAGTGGTGATGCAGTCTAAGATGAAAGCGGGCACACCTGGAAGCGGTACGGCAGTTTTCGTTTTCACTTTGGTTTCTAGATGGCGTCCTACCGGAACGCTAAATCGCTTGGCGGCATGGCTTTGCCAGTAGGGTGGTAACTAGCCACGGCCGAAACCTCCCACCAGACCCTACTTGGAATATCTCTATATTAATTTTTACCATGACTTAAATGGTAATCTTCCCAACTAATGCTTAACCTGACTTGAGCCCTGTACACGCCACTGCTTCTAGGTAAAAGCAGTTCTACCTTGGCCAATTTTTTTTTAAATTTCTTGCGTCGGACACGTCGCATGGCGCGGCGTGTCTCCCCGCGCCTCAAAATATAATCTTCAGTATGTAAGTATATATGCCACGTTCACCTCGCAACATCTGGCGTTATCTCAAGAGGCGCGTAAATCCTCCCCCCCCCCATCTCTCTCCTCCACTACTGCCGATCGTTGCCGTCGTTTTCAAGCACCTTACGCACATGAATCAAGTAATTGAACTGTAATGCGAGCACCAGAATATATGATTATTATGATTTATATGAATATGATTATTTTATTGATACATTTTAAGGGGGGTGGGGGTGTAGCATCTAGGGGGTGTAGTAATCTAGCATCTTGGAATCCTAACGACTATCGGTTTTACGAATTAGTAGATAAAGTTTATGTGCCCAGCCCATTGCCGTTTTAGCGTCGCAAATCGTTACGCTTTGTCGGTTACTCTGGTTTTCCTATGGATCTGCTCATTTCTAACTTAATCACATAGAGAAACTCCAAGCATAGCTCTCTCAATCGTCCACTGAGCGAAAAATCTGAGAGGGAGCTTTCTAATGAGGCCCATAATTAGCGACATATCTAGGATCGATATTTATCACTGGCAACACTCACTGTTTGAAGTCTGTGGTATGTAGGTATATGGCCGGTTATTATTATGAGGTATAATATAATTTTAAAATATTAAATTACGATTCGCTAATTAGCTGAATACACTGTACGCACACCGCAGCGCTCGTATAATTCCACACTAGTAATTAAATCCGAGCCGATAATTCAATTACCGATCTTAATTATGCAATATTAAATAGCGGCGCCGCTGGCAGTGCTGCCAGGTGCCGCTAATCTAAATTTTACTATTTACGCAGTACCATGACGTGCCATTCCGTAGTAATATAATTCATGTAAAAAGTTAGCCAAGACTCACAAGTTCATAATGTTTTCACTGTTAAAAAGTTATGAGATCTCTAGTAGAGCCAAGCCCCTAGCTGAGCTTAGATTTGTGCTGGCCATGGGACCTATCCCAAGTCCAAAGTAATATAGTTCTTAAATGTTCTTGACTATATCACATTTATAACAATAAATAACAAATCACTCTACTTACAAGCTCTGATTCTACAAACCCTACATCTTGGTAAAAAAAAAGACGGCTTGGCCGTTTAATAACTTTTAACGTTTAATATGTTATGTCATGTAATAGTTTTACGAACATTAAACGGCCAAGCCGTACTTTTTTTACCAAGATATAGGGTTTGTAGAATCAGAAAATTGTTATCCTGAAAATATCAGCATTCTAGCGACAGAATTTACAGATTTGCTTTTCTCATAAGAGGCGTAGAGGGGGGGAAATTCCAATTTCTCAATTTTCCTGTAGTTTGTATGCAATTTCTAGTCTACATACCAAATTTCAGCCTTCTAGGACTTCGGGAAGTACCCTAGAATTACAGACTAGAAGTTTTGACTGTCAATAAATCTGAAACTATAAAAGCTAGACAATTGATACTCAATGTGTTTAATCAATTTGCCAAGGATATCTTATCCTGAAAACATCAGCATTCTACCGACAGAATTTACAGATTTGCTTTTCCCATAAGAGTCGTAGAGGGGGGGCATTGCCAATTTCTTAATTTTCCTGTAGTTTGTATGCAATTTCTAGTCTACATACCAAATTTCAGCCTTCTAGGACTTCGGGAAGTACCCTAGAATTACAGACTAGAAGTTTTGACTGTCAATAAATCTGAAACTATAAAAGCTAGACAATTGATACTCAATGCGTTTAATCGATTTGCCAAGGACATCTTATCCTGAAAATACCAGCATTCTACCGACAGAATTTACAGATTTGCTTTTCCCATAAGAGTCGTAGAGGGGGGGCATTGCCAATTTCTTAATTTTCCTGTAGTTTGTATGCAATTTCTAGTCTACATACCAAATTTCAGCCTTCTAGGACTTCTGGAAGTACCCTAGGATTACAGACTATGAATAGTGATGATCATCAGTGAGGGACGAAAACGGCGTATTTTAGGTATCAATAAATCTGTAACCATAAAAGCTAGATATTTGATACTTAGTATATTTGGTACATTTGCTGAGGACACCTTATACTGAAAATTTCAGCTTTCTAGCGCCATCCAGACCGAAGTTATGACGGGTCGAAAATACGGCGAAACACTTCGAGAAAAAGGTACTACGTAGCGCCCCGGCCGCCGTTTGGCTCGTCTTGGCGGGGGCACTGCCGTGCCCCCTGATACTGTAGAGTCTTTAGAAACTAAGGCCTAGTGCTTAAGAAGTCTGATAAAAATATTGTTATTGTACATTTTTAGGGGTTTTAACTCAAAGGAAAAACGGAACCCTCATAGGATCACTTTGGTGTCTGTCTGTCTGTTTATCTGTCCGTCGTGTCAAGAAAACCTGTATGGTACTTCCGGTTGACCTAGAATCATGAAATTCGGCATGTAGGTCGGTCCTATAGCACAAGTGAAGGAATATATCCGAAAATCGTGAATATGTGGTTACATCACAAGAAAAAAAATTAAAATGTGTCCGTGAATAAAATAATTAGTTTTTTCAATTTTCAAAGTAAGATAACGATACCAAGAGGGGAATAATATTATGAAAGGGTACATGTACATTCTAAAACAGATTTTTAGTAATTTTTATGCGTAATGCATGTTTTTGATTTATCATGCAAAATTTCGGAAAAATACCTGAGTAGGTGTGGCACCCTCAGTGGACGAGTTTGACTCGCACTCGCTAATAAAAATGGAGTGTCTGTAATTTCAAAAAAACTATCTCATATTAAGCTCGTCGTTTATAAAAATGATAAAAGATTTAACTATTAAATTACTGCTGAAGTTAGTTGTTTTTCTCTGTGGCTACAGAAGACAAAACAAAACAAAGCCCCTATTATTTCTGCCTACATCTTATTTATTGCCTAAATCCTATTTACAATTCAAATCTCAAGTTTTTAGCCTCCGCCGGAGTACCTCATTATTTGGATCGCGTTCGGTGTGAGCCTGTGAGGGCGACGCGAAATTTAGCGTTTTTTGGCGTAAAAATAAGTAATTCTAGTGTAATAATTTATACTTGGTCGTAAAAGGACCATTTCGAGGGATAGTGTTGTTGTTTTTTTTGATAGATGTTTTATTGCTTTGTGTTTTACCGCTGAGTGGTTTAAGAGTCGAACTAAGAATTTTCCCTAAATAATTTTAGTATAAAATAAATGTTGTACAGAAGCAGGCGACACTTTTTGGAATACCAAAAGCTTAATTTGCTATAATCCGCTGAAACATACAAATCTGTATGGTGTAACATGCTTCATACGATATGCACCGCCCGCCCTTCCACAGCCAAACTTACAGGAAAAGCCAGTCACCCCAAGCAAGTAATACGCACTACCACCCAACAGCACCACACAAATAGATCCCCCAAAACACACCCGACGTATGGGCATCCTCAGGAAATGATAGACCATACAATGCACGATAGCAAATTAAACTTTTTGGTTCCTTGTATTTTAAATAAAATCGTTTTCACACCGCATGTTGAAAATATTTACACCAAATACATTTTTTTTTCATTATAAGTATTCACCTACATGCAATCCATCCAACCATTCGCCAGCCAACATGCATCCACTGCTGAAAGTGATTCTATATCAAGAGTCTATATCATAGGCAGATCTCCGCTTTCTTCATCTAAATACCTACAAATTCAAATTCAAATTATTTTTATTCAAGTAAACTTTTACAAGTGCTTTCGAATCGTCAAAATTATCTACCACTGGTTCGGAATGCCGTTCCTACCGAGAAGAACCTACTACTACTTCTCGCAACTTGTCTAAGGTCGTAAGTGCAAGTCTAGCTAAGGTACCACACAGCACATTATGCAAACTTTGTAGTTACAACGTTTATTATTATCACTCTCCAATGAAAAAGATATGAAACTTGTTCTTAAGTCGCAGTCATGGCCGTAATACCCACATTTACTTTTAGTACCTAAAGGTAATTTGAATAAATGAATAATACCTAACTTATCTACTTAATATCTCTCAAAACAAAGAAGCTGCATGAAAAACCTTTATTATTTTAACCACTACTTTATAATTAAATACCGGAAAAGAGTGGATATAGTATTAACTGTTTTAAATGTTCAGTCAGATTTTCTTAGGTCGCATTTAACAATGAAATGATAAACGTAAATCAAGACTCTACCACCGGTTCAAAAAGATAATTCTACTGAGAAGAGTCGGCAAGAAACTCAGCAGTTGCTCTTCTTAACTGAGCGAAGCAAGGTGTACTTGAGTGAATTTGCACCTGTCCGTCTGTCAGAGCCTTATAACTTCTGAATTACTGAACGTTATTACTTCAAATTGAAACTTGATAATGTAAAATGATGGCCTTACAGCCGAATATTGCATAAAAATTATAAAAAACTTTATTTCAAAGGAGCTCTCATATTATAGAAGCGAATTCGAAGCAAGACATATCTTTTTAACCCCCGACCCAAAAAGAGGGGTGTTATAAGTTTGACGTGTGTATCTGTGTATCTGTGTGTCTGTGTATCTGTGTATCTGTGTATCTGTGTATCTGTGTATCTGTGTGTCTGTGTATCTGTGTATCTGTCTGTGGCATCGTAGCGCCTAAACGAATGAGC
The DNA here is from genome assembly GCF_905333055.1 of Maniola jurtina. Classification (NCBI taxonomy): domain Eukaryota; kingdom Metazoa; phylum Arthropoda; class Insecta; order Lepidoptera; family Nymphalidae; genus Maniola; species Maniola jurtina. Next base: position 16,907,840 of record NC_060030.1, on the reverse strand, counting down.
CGATTTTAATTTAGTTTTTTTTGTTTGAAAGGTGGCTTGATCGAGAGTGTTCTTAGCTATAATCCAAAAAAATTGGTTCAGCCGTTTAAGAGTTATCAGCTCTTTTATAGTTTTCTTGTAGGAAAGAAGGTTAGATAACCGTTAGGTTCATAATATTATGTCAATAGACAAATGTCAAGCTGTCAAGATGGACGTTGCCTAAATACATAATTATTTATTTGAAAATGATGTTTTGGAAAACTCAAATACTTTGGATCGTCGGGGGTGTTATAAATTTTTAATTTACACTTGTTAAAGACGATTTTGAACAGAGTAAAATATTTTTTTTTTAATTTTTCCCTTAAATTGGGGGCTTTCAAAGCGGAGGCGAGGGCGAATCACTAGTTTAAAAATGTTACAATGTGTATATACATCACATTAGCCTGTGTGTGCTGAACCAGTAAGGCTATTTTATGGCTGTTATACGAGCTCTACCAATCACTGCAGCCAATTTCCGAAGCCACTTAATATCTGTATGAAATACGTCGCAATATTCAGGTATTTCCGCTCCCATTCAATTTGGACTCTTGATTTATATGTGGAATGTGTGTCGCCTTGAAAGGAGCGATGGAGAGCGAGTGACAACGGGAAATTGGAAACGGACCTCAATTTATACCTTTGAGCGTTAATAGGCCTACAAATTATAGCCTTTAGACCCGCAGATTGGCCACGGCCGCAAGACCATACAGTACACTATTTTTTCCTGATTGAATATCACTCATAATCTTAAAATTCTGATAAATGTTAAAAATACTTAAATATAAAAATTATAAAACAAAACTATCATCCAAATCACTGTAACGAGGCAGGGTGCCCAGAACGCTGGCTGCGTTACCTCCTTGGATATTTACCTCCTAAATTCTGATTATGAAATCAAAATGTGTCACATATTGGCTTACTTTATTCACTACTATACTTAAATATTAAAAAAAAAAAACATCAAATCATTATTTAGTTAGGAAAATGTAGCAAAATAGTGCTAAAATTTCAGTTGGCGTTAACTATTTTGAGTCACTGACCAATACACAAACGAAACTATGCTTTCAAATTGAATTTCAAATGTTTTTTGAAAACATTTTCGAATTGAATTTCGAATGTTTTTTTAAAACATTTTCGAATTGAATTTTGAATGTTTTTGAAAACGTATTTGTTATTGGTTAGTGACTCGAAATGATCGCCTACTGAGATTTTCGTCTCATCCAAAGTGTAATGGGATAGAGAAGTATATGTAGGTAGGTATATTTTTGACATTATTATCAATATCAGTATTTTTATACTAAGTACATAATCATTATATCGTGAAAACCTGCGATTAAACTTACCGTACTTAATCGGTCTTTAAAGCTTTATTTAAAGCCTCCAATACCCACTCTTTCATGTAATTTCGAAATAGCTTTCTATTAAAAACGGTTCGTGATTATAACTTCCATAAATAGTGTATGTTGTTTGAACGTAATTAGTTTGAATCATGGCACTATTACCCCACTACGAGAAAGCAAATACATAGTTATGCTTTTAGTGGTTTATGTAAGTAATATAACTTTAATAAATGCATTCTCTTGTATCTTCTAAACTATGTAGTATTATTTACACTAAAAGACATTATTTTATGGGTATGTTTTTGTTTCAAAATCCTACTAGTAATTATACTAGATCCTAATAGGAATAAGCTAGATGTTGTCCGCGACTTCGTCCACATGCCTTAAGCAATAGGTATAGTTTTAAATTTTGTCTTTTTCTAAAGTCGCTAAGCCGTTAGCCTTTCAGGGCAGGTTGAAATAATGCAAACCTGTAATTAAGATGTAGATAAATCCTTTCACATAGTTTTACCTACAGCCCGAGCATAAATCACCTTTCTATTGCTTAAGCGGTTTCTAAAAATGCCTTCGAGGTAGACTTGGCTAAGGGTTGGTTTACTGACGTAATAAGGTAACACTACGCTGCACAAAGTTTTTATTTTGTAGTTAGTTTTGAAGTCGGCGCCAAGCCATAAAGAGTAAAAATACTAGAAGGCAGATAAATATCGAGTTAGACAAAAACTGCCCACAATAACCTATTATGATTTTTTGTTCATTGGTTTGAAATACATAATTTAAAAATTAATTATTTAGTAATTCTCGGTGCTTTGGAAGTCGGTTCACTTTTTTTAACGACGACTTGTTACATTTTATAATAAAATAAGAATCCGGTTTTACTCATGTGTTTAGTCGACGTAAGTCCGACTAGTTTCTAACGCCGTTTCCTTTTTTACAGAGACACAGCTCGCTAACGCGTTTATAATAACTTAGAATTTTATAATAACTTAGAAATAATAAAAAATAGGTATTTCTAATATTTTATTTTAAAATAAAGAAATAATTTATCAGTGTGGTATCGCGGTGGAGCGATAAGACGCAATAAATAAGTCAGCGAGAAGCTATTCGGGTTCAAAGCGGAATATTGTATTAGGGGCGAAGTAGACCGAAGCACTTCGCGAAAAAGGGTTAAGTAAATGGCATTTGTTGTGAAAGTGTAATGTGTCGAGCGCATATCTAATGGCTGAGCGAGCGTGTGCACATGCGCGACAAGACTGTCGCCGTTAATTTAAATGGCATGGACCCGAATTTCACGCAAATTACTAGCTGATACTGCGACTTTATCCGCGTGGATTTAGGTTATTAAAATGCCAAGGGAACTCTTCAATTTTCTGAGATAAAGAGTAGTCCATCTCATTTTCCAGGACTTCCAATGCCCACCTCTCACCTCCATCATATTCATCAGAGACATTACTTACATCAGGGATACTATAATCATAGTTAATGTCATCATAAATTGTCATCCATACCGTACGTATTTGCAGAGGAGTATCTGCCAACGAGAAGCCTACTCCTTCTCCTCATTGGCTCCTCAACAACCCTCCTTGAAGTCCTCGCCGACCCGGGTGGCCTGCTTAGATTTTGGACTGAGCTCGGCTGACTGGACTGATCTAGGGGAAGGGAGGGGTGGTGGGGGGGGCACCAGCGGTCTCACGTGTATCGGATGGCCTCGTCGAAGTACTACAAGAAACCTAGGATAGAGAAGAGAAAAGATAAAGAAGCAGGTAAAGACATAAAAACTGAGGTTCATGTCGCAAGTGTGGTGGTACCTATTTAGGTAGGTAGCGCTATTTACAGGTTAAATGGTTTGCCGCCCTGTTCCCCCACGCCCTCCACCCCAGCGTTTTGTAAAATATAAAGTGGGACGCGAATGTTTATCAGTAAGGTTTAAAAATTAAAGGTATTTCGAACTTTTGATTCTGATTATTCATGTTGGCAGCACTGCTTGTTTTTGGTGTTGTAATTATTTTTGTATACGAACACGTAGAGCTTTATTATTTTGACCCAATCTAGAAGTTTTGCAATTTCAGCCAGAGAAATTCTCAGGCTTCCCAGAGAGATTAAAAATTTACAGCGTGTTTGATTACGTAATCATATTATGAGGTATTTATGTACCTAAACTAAAAACCAAACACGGTTAAGCTTGGGTACAACCGGGTAAAATGCCAAAGCTTGGTTTGAGTTGTTATCAAGGAAGCCACCATTTTGCTTGCGGTTGTGCACTGCACCTTAGGTACCCTGTATAGTGTAATCATCACCATGATCAATCCATCGTCGGCCCACTACTGAAAACGGGGTTCCTCCCAAAATGAGAAGTGCCTAAGTCCACCACGCTGGCCGAGCGCGGATTGGTAGACTTGACACACCTTTGAGAACATTATGGAGAATTCTCGGGCATTTAGGTTTCTCACAGTATTTTCCTTCACCGTTTAAGCAAGGTGATATTTAATTGCTTAAAATGCACATGCATATCCATACTAATATTATAAATGCGAAAGTGTGTCTGTCTGTCTGTCTGCTAGCTTTCCACGATAGCTTAAATCCCGGGGACGGACATAGGCTTTTTATCCCGGAAAATCAAAAAGTTCCCACGGGATTTAATAAAAATCAAATCAATAATCTAGTATACACATACCAATAGCATTTAAAAGTTAGAAGTGCGTGCCCGGGACTGAACCCCGACCTCCCGAATAGGAGGCGGATATCTTAGCCACTAGGCATAGTCGCCTAGTGGTTTATCTACAAAGATATTATAGCGTAAGTATAGGAATAAACATACATACAGCCTGCTATAAAGCTAGGTTTGCGCCCACCAGTACAAGCGACTATACATCTTCCACATTCTGGGAAGAACATTCATTAGTAGACGTTTTACAGCAAGGCGTAACTTCTGTGTTGGCCTCGAGGCGAGGCGAGGCGAGGCGCTATACGACATTATTTCCCCAAGTAATTCCCGCCTTGATTAAAATATTTTATGAGCAGTAACCACTCGTCACCGAATCGCTTTGTTTTACTGCCGAAATACAGTGGACCACTGCGGACAACAGACAATGCAGTCGCAAGACAACGATATCTCTTTGCTTGAAGCTTTACTAGGGTTCCGTATCCGCAGAATGCCAACGGGACCCTATTATTAAGCCTCTGCTGTATTCATCCGTCAAATGAAAGAGTATAAAATTCTGAGTTCATAAATATAAATATAAATAAATAAAATATAAATATAGTACAATGTTAAAATACAACGAGCGACAAAAAACAATTTTACTATATCTATCGCTATCTATCGGCAGTTCGTGGGTCAGTCGATTTTCAGTGCTATTTAACTTTATTTTGTACCATGTAAAATGAGTTTTATTGAAAGCTGTTTGTATGATGTCTACGTCGCGTCGCCTCGCAATGAGCGAACATTCGCGGTGTTGGCGTAGTTTTGAATAAGAACCATAATCTTAATGTAAGACTACGAGATTTGCTTTCGGAATAATACATAATATAAGAGCATTTTGTGGGCTCATAATGATACAATTTAATTATTATTTCATTATTAATTAAATTATACTAGTTAACTAATGATTTTAAGCTTATTTCGTGGTTTTCTATACTGTAGTTAACTAACATCAAATTAATCGTGATATTTACCTACCCGTTATCTACAATATAGAATTAACTGTACTATTCTGTTAATTAGGAGAATATTTAAGCCAGAGTAGAGATGATTTAATTAGAATCAAAGTACAAGTGAAAATGTCTTCTTTAAATACGTTTGTTAGTAAAATCCCCAATGAAACTATGTACTCACCGATATAACTACAACCAAACTTAAAAGTTTTATTACTGTAAATGCCATCTAGTGATGGATGGACGTTCAGTGCTGTTATGTTACTCTGGTTCTCTTACAGATCTCCTCATTTCTGATTTGATCACGTAGAGACACTACAAGCGTAGGTCTTTTCATCGCCCGATTGAGTGATTCTGAGCTTTCTTATGAGGCCCATAGTTATGGGCCAAGCGACCATGTCTCAGAACCATATGTCCTCACTGGCAACACGCGCTGTTCGAAGACTTGTCTTCAAATACTGGGGAATTTCGGACGAGAAGACATGTCGAAGCTTACCCAATGCTGCCCAGCCAAATAATAACTACTTATTATCATCATCAGCCTGTAGACGTCCACTGTTGGACATAGGCCTTCCCTAAAGAGCGCCACCACACTCGGTACTCGATCTTCCTCATCCAGCCACTTCCGCCAGCCGCTTTATATCGTCGGTCTATCTTGGAGGGCTAATATATACACTAGTAATTATTATTTACTAGCTGATGCCCGCGACTTCGTTAGCGTGGATGTAGGTTTTTAAAAATCCCGTGGGAACTCTTTAATTTTCCGGGATAAAAAGTAGCCTATGTGCTAATCCAGGGTATAATCTATCTCCATTCTAAATTTCAGCCCAATCCGTTCAGTAGTTTTTGCGTGAAGGAGTAACAAACATACACACAAACACACACACACACACACATACAAACTTTCGCCTTTATAATATTAGTGTGAAGTGTGATTAGTGTGATGCTCTAATCCAATTCCAAAAGTATGTGTAAATGCTATAGGTCAGTATGTCAGTATGCACCTTAAGTTTCATTGCATCAAGAAGCTCTGTAATGTAAGTTGTTCACGTGCAGTGCCTCATAAAGTGAAGCTTATAACATGCAAATGCGGAAGTCGACGCAATGCATAGCAAAGGAGAAGAGATCAAACAGCTGTTTTAGAGATGGTTACGAAAATTAAGAACAAAAATTAGAAGAGCTATATCAAATAAAAATCGCGTTTTACGAAGCTGTAAAAATTCAAAAGTTTTTGTTCAAAATGTCCCACCTCGGCTAACTTAATTAGGAGATCGTTGAAAAAAATCAGGGTCAAGCGCCAGATGGACTTGCAAACAAACGGTTCCGTACCATCTTTGACAAGAAATTATTATGATAAGATAAAACATGTACTCTTTTTAATTTGCATGGCGGCCATTTTGAAATTCGCCAAAAAAAAGAATTAGGTACGGTTCATGAGATACGGTACAGTCCGCTGAAAGACGGACAGCGGAGATTTAGTATATAGGAACCGTTGGCACCCTTTGGGTAAAGAGCCCTATATAGACCAAAAAACAGACACATGCACATATTAGAAGGGATGGTCTGTCATAGTAGTCGTAATAAACATAGGTAGAACTGCATCCAGACTTCAGTTCGTTTAGCATGCGTGCAGAAATCGCGGCTTGCATTTTATAACGAGCGCCGAAGCTTCGTCGTGATTTCTTTTCATCTTTCAAATGCATTACGTGGTCTGGAATTGTATGTTATACGTATTTTATTCCATATTTATATGTAGTATGGACGTGGAATCAAATTGTTCGACCTAGAAATCTGTACGTGCGAAACGGCGCTTGCGGAAAATTAAGTGTTGTAGCAGTTTTTGTTACGATTTTTGTTTGCTCAAAGCATGATACTTGCAAAGTTACAAAAGGTGCCTATTTTAAGTTGAAGCTAATCGGACATACTTCGGCAAAAAGGTTAGTTTGAGCCAGTTTATAACTAGCTGTGTCCACGGCTTCACTCGGGCGGAATTTTGGAAACGTAGGGTTACGTCTTTATTTTTCACTGAAAGCTCAAGTATCAAATTTTCATACATATATAACATCAAAACTGACGGACTTTCATACAAAGTTTAATCCCCTATACTTTAACCCTCTTAGGGGTAGAATTTCCGAAATTCCTTTCTTAATGTACCTACGCCTAGGCTATAAACAAAACCTACTGCCTTTCAAGTTTCTATCCCCATTGGTTTAGAATTTAGATTAGAGGAGTTGATAGATTTTATTTTTGTATGTATAAGAACAGTACAAGTTTCCTCTTAACTTTGTTTCTGCTGAGCTCCTCTATGAAAGGAGAGTCAGGGGTGGAAAGGGGTATGAACTGTATAATAAAACGTTCCACATTTCTTTATACAATCGACGTGTGTGGAGTTTGGAAATTCAATCGAGCTTCAGACAATTTCTGCAAATTTTTCCAATTTGTAATAACGGTCCGCCGTACATGTGAAACAGGTTTTATCGAATAATATTCCGGTAAGGACGTACGAATGTGTAGATGAACCAGAGAAGCTAACTGATTACTTTGCCTGTATCATTTAAGGTGAACGCACACTTATCCGAGCCGAACGCGTCGAACGAAACAAATTTTAGAATTCTGTATTATGAAATCTCATGAAACTTCGCACACTTCCCCGCATCGAATCGTCCGGATCTTCGAAGCGCGAAATAAAGACACATACAATACATACACGAACTCTGAAACCATTGCACTCCTTTTTTAGGCAGTCGTGTAAAAAGATTTATTTTCGTTTATAAATCTTGACGAGCACTTACGCTCTTTGGTATTCAAAGTCTGTAGCTGTTTTTGAACGTGACGTCACAAAGGGCGCTTCATCAGAATAACGATACGAATCTTAGGAGCCGGGAAACGAATGGCTAACAAACGACATGGAATCACCCACTTGAATAAACAGAATTTCTCTCGTAACACTTACCTACTCTCCCTTTGACTGTGCTTTTTAGGCGTCTTACAAACACAAACTAGTAATTCATCATTATCATCAACAACTCATCGCCGCTCACTACTGAGCACGGGTCAGCAATCTACCCCGCTGGCCAAGTTTGAATGGCAGACTTCATACACCTTCGATAACATTATGCAAAACTCTCAGGCATGTATATTTTCTCCATCACAAACGAAACTTTGTGTTCTAATTGAATTTTCGAATGTTTGTTGAAAACATGTTTGGGATTGGTCGGTGACTCACACAGATTTTTGTCTCTATCATTTCTATGGGAATACGTAACAGAGAGCGCTATATTAACTTCTTTCCGTGGACAGAGTATAGAACGGAAAAAGAGAAATAAACCACACGAATGTAGGTATCAAAATGTAGGTCGCAGTTTACTTGAAAGGGCCAACGTTCAAACATTCATGTGTATGTCAGCACCCACATACAAATCTCCGCGACGCCCTCTGTATGTCTCTGAGTGACACATTACAGCGACAAACGGTGGCCGTTCTTTATACAGGCTGTAACCAGAACGTTAGCAAAAACTTAGCGTTATTATTTATACAACCTTAACACTTATTATTTATACAACCTTAACACAATCTAATGCCAATAACCCTTTTGCCTTATCTTGTAGTTTTAGTGATTTAGTATTTTTCAAACCCCCATTGTATACTTAGCGTGCAAAACTCGGGTCAGAGCCCCACTTACGACGCGTTCGTTGACCTCTAACGTCAGTCAGATGTTTTATTTGTAATATATTGCGAACTTATGAAAGTACTGGATTTTTGAATGGTAGACATCTTATCAGTAATCATCAGTACTATAACCTGTCTTCGTTTTTGCTAGAGTTCTGGTTACAGCCTGTATAAATATTTTGCAAGTCCGTTTGCCTCTAGTGAAATCGGTTAATAAGAGATGATGAAATTCCTTTTACATAGTTTATTCGATAACAAGCAAAGTCTTTCGATTTGATCGCCTGCACGGCTCCGTACACTGCTTGCCGACCTGTTGGGTTTAGTAGAAGTTTGCACAACTCGTAAACGAAGTTATGTTTCAAGTATTGAAACCAAAATGGACCTAAACTCGCTTTCAAATATCCACCGCTAGCGTCCTAAGCGGAAATATAAATGCCTAAAGCAAAAATCTGTAGTAAATAGACTAATCCATACTTCCATATCCATACTAATATTAGCGAAAGTGTGTCTGTCTGTCTGTCTGCTACCTTTTCACGGCCCAACAGTATAACTGATTCTGACAATATTTGGTAGAGGGTTAGCTTATATCCCGGGGACGGAAATAGGTTAATTTTATCCCGGAAAATCAAACAGTTCTCACGGGATCTATAAAAATCTAAATCCACGCGGACGAAGTCGCGGGTATTCTCTAGTCTTTAAAATAATCACTTTTTATTTCCCACGGGAAACGGGTGCCCACGGGACCCTATTTCTAAACCAGCCGGTATGAAATGAAAAAAAAAAATATGTAAATTAAACGTCCTTGTAGGATGGTACCCTCGCACAAGAGTATCGTGTGCGAGTCCAACTCGCACTTGGCTGGTTTTCAGATCTATTTTACTCTCACTTTTTGGTATTTAGATTGTCGCTGCTCTATCAACGTAGTCGAGATGTGCAACGTCGTCGACTTGTACTAGCCCTACCGGCCGCATTTCCATCTAAATAATGCGCCGCGTTCCGCAAACTTTAGTTTTATTTCCATTTTAATGAGCGCATGGCGCGTGCTCCGTAATGACGAGACGCTACACCGCACTTTTTCCACTCCTTTTTACTTTTTACTATTTTTAACCCCCGACCCAAAAAGAGGGGTGTTATAAGTTTGACGTGTGTATCTGTGTATCTGTGTATCTGTGTATCTGTGTATCTGTGTATCTGTGTATCTGTGTATCGGTGTATCTGTGTATCTGTGTATCTGTGTATCGGTGTATCTGTGTATCTGTCTGTGGCCTCGTAGCGCCTAAACGAGTGAACCGATTTTAATTTAGTTTTTTTTGTTTGAAAGGTGGCTTGATCGAGAGTGTTCTTAGCTATAATCCAAAAAAATTGGTTCAGCCGTTTGGAAGTTATCAGCTCTTTTCTGGTTTTCTTATTACTTTTATCCCAGGACCACCAGAGGTTACGTATTTTCTGACACAGGAAATATGTACGATTGAGTAGTGTTAGTAAGTACTAAGAAAGCATGCCTAGCCTACGTGCTAGCTTGCTTAGATGGCCAATTTTCAGGTATCTGATAATCAAGGTACATAAAACCATTACTTACCTCACGTAAATTCTCCAAACTGATTTTTACGTATATTTTAGGCAATATCCTTAAAAATATGTCGCCAATACTTCCAGACACTTCCCGCGTCGGCCGTATTGCTTTGCAGACGCTTTAAAGCTCCCAAAATAAGTAATTACTTAACTGCACGTAAATTCTGATGCTCCATTTTTATATATGTCCACCAGACAACTATTTTAAAACCTTTTACAAGAAGACAGACCGATCCAGATCCAATTATCCCCTAAATTCAATTTTAATGCCTCTGTGGGTTGAGCGCGAGGGCATCATTATCTACGCGCATGAGACTGAGTAAGACATGTATTAGGATACTAGCCGATGCCCGCGACTTCGCCCGCGTGAATTTAGGTTTTTTGAAATCCCGTGGGAATTCTTTGATTTTCCGGGATAAAAAGTAGCCTATGTGCTAATCCAAGATATTATCTATCTCCATTCTGAATTTCAGCCAAATCCGTCCAGTGGTTTTTGCGTGAAGGAGTAACAAACATACACACACACACACACACACACACACACACACACATAAAAACTTTCGCCTTTATAATATTAGTGTGATATTGACTTCTCTCTCACTCTCTTATAGTTTACTTATGTCAATTAATTATTAATATAAAAAAAAAATCAGCTAAAAATTAAAAAAATTGGAGAATTTACATGAGGTAAGTAATGTTTTTATGTACCTTGATTACCTGATACCTGAAAATTGGCCGTCTAAGCAAGCTAGCAGGTCTGTAGGCATGCGTTCTTAGTACATACTAACACTACTCAATCGTCCACATTTCGTTCGTCAGAAAATACGTGACGGCTGGTGGCCCTGGGATCTTTCACTATTGTAACAGAGGTTCATAATATTATGTCAATTGGCAAATGTCAAGCTGTCAAGATGGACGTTGCTTAGATACATAATTATTTATTTGAAAATAATGTTTTGGAAAACTCCGATACTTTGGATCGTAGGCGCGGAGTTTCTAATTTATAAAATATTATAATCACAGTTAAACGAGAAAACATCAATTCAATTATAATATCCAACAGTCAACCAAAGGCCACGAACAATCAACCCAAACCCAAACCATAGTCAAACTATTTTTAGGGTTCAGTAGGTATCTGTAGAAAAAAAAAAGATGTAGTCGCGTAGGTGTGCATGGCACCATTAAATATCGTAGGAGGCGATGACCCTCCGCGCGGCTGAGGTTCCCGCATCGTAGTCGCTTTGTCGCGCAGGTTTGGATGATGCATTAGGCGCACCTTCTTTATATTTTATCTGCTTGAACTCAGCTTATTTACTTTGACAAAATACGTTTAAAATTCATCATCATCAGGATCAACCCATCGCCGGCTCACTACTGAGCACAAGTCTCCTCTCAGAATGAGAAGCTACCACACTGGCCAAGCACGTATTGGCAGACCTCACGCACCTTTGAGGGAGCATTATGGCCAACTCTTAAGCATGCAGGTTTCCTGACGATGTTTTCCTTCACCACTTCGTTGTCTGTCTGTGTGTCATCTTTCAAGAGAATCAAAACTTATAAATTGGGTACTTCCCGTTTACGTAGAATCATGAAAGGCAGGTAGCAATATCTTATAGCCCAAGCAGTCCAAGCACTCTACTCCTGTGGCCCAAGTAAACAGAAAAATCCGACAACTGAATTGTCATTACATAAAAAAAAACTTGTACGGAACTCTTCATGTGTGAGGCAGACTCGCACTTGACCGGTTTTTGAAAGTTATGTCAAATAAAAATTTGACATGCAATAACAAACAAAATGACATACAAGCCACTTTATTCCTTATTTCATCGGATGAAAGTCGATTTCAATTTAATCGTATATCTTAAAAAAAGCGAACTATTATACGACTACGTAAAATGGGTACATTTTTAAAGCAACGACATGTTAGAAAGAGATATTTCGTTTTGATCATGTTAAACTATGTGAGTCATTCAGATAATTCTTGATTTAGTGATGTTCGGTCAAAAATATTTCATGGAACGTATAATTAACATAACATTGATGTTACTTTTGAAGAGATATTAGCTGCCTTATTGGATTTATATTATTATAGAAATTGGGTTTTAGAATGGCACAAATAAACGGTAATTTATGAATAAAAGTTTAAAAAGCGTGAAATAAAAATTAAATTAAAAATTTAAAAAACCCCCGACACATAAACCTCTAAAAAGTAAAAAAATAATAGGTAAGTATGTATGGGCCCTTTAAGAATAGTATAAATAGTAAAGTTTTTATCCAAGCGTTCGTTGCGTCGGGGGACCGCTAAAGACTATTCTTTCTACAACAGATGACTTTCATAGTTTATGATAGGTAGCGGTCCCCTGGCGCAACGAGCGCTTGGATAAAAACTTTACTATTTATACTATTCTTAAAGGGCCCATACATACTTACCTATTATTTTTTTACTTTTTAGAGGTTTATGTGTCGGGGGTTTTTTAAATTTTTAATTTAATTTTTATTTACGACATAATCTAACGCGCTAAGGGGCATTTCTGCTACCGTTTTCAATTTAAAATTCTCAAAGTTTTATTTTACGTATGCCTATTCGTATTTATGTCTTTAATCCACATGTTTCCAGAATATCACATCACACTAATATAAAGGCGAAAGTTTGTGTGTATGTGTGTGTGTATGTTTGTTACTCCTTCACACAAAAAATACTAGACGGATTTGGTTGAAATTTGGAATGGAGATAGGTAATATCTTGGATTAGCACATAGGCTACTTTTTATCCCGGAAAATCGAACACCCTAAATCCACGCGGACGAAGTCGCGGGCATCAGCTAGTATATAATAATCCACCCGTTCATTTATATTTTTTCATGGTATCGCTTTCTTAAATCGTTTTCTTGAGACCTTGAAACTTTTAAAACTTAATATTGATAACGGAAATCTGATAAACCACAGACATATTAGTTTCCGGAACGTATTTACACATTAAGTTTGATTGACTAGTATTCAAATGTGAGCCAAACCCCTCTTAAATGGCGCAAACACAAAAAATATTTAGATTTTTATGCTTTATTATTCAAAAAAAGGTATGTAGGAAAACATAAAAAGTGCTAAGCGATAGGCACGTGTAGTCAAATACGCCTGTTTAACACCCCGGCAGATATCACGGGTCACGCGTCCATCAAATCCATATAAACCACCATAAAATATGCGAATGATACAATAAAATGTCCTGGCTGTTAAATAAATTAGCAAGTGGTGCCCGGAAAAACAAATGCATTTTTAGACCCGAATATATTTTTTGAGGATTTTTTGTTTTATAATTTTCTATCATCAATCCAGTTCACCAGCCTGCATACGTCCACTGTTGGACATAGGCCTTTTCGAGTAACACTTCGAAGTCTTTTTCGTGTCTGCCTTTATAATCCTCCAGCTTCCCGCCACCGTCTTCAGGTCTTTGGTCCGGCGGACTGGAGGTCGCCCTACACTGCGCTTACCGGTTTATGGTTTCCATTCTAGAACCGTCTTTTCTGCGTCAAATATGTTCTACTATTATAAATCTATTGACTTCTGCCCACTGCCACTTAATTTCTTATTATGTATGACATTTTCAAACACATATAATTTGGAACCCTCGTAGCTTTAGTTTTAAGTTGACGTATTTAATTATCACCACTTCATCATTGTTTGACAATCAGAAAGTGTGCAATAGTACCCAATTTGAATAAATGACTTTGATTTGATTTCAAATCATTGATCAATGATTTTAGAGCCACCCCCTTAGATTTGATTTGATATATAACCTGTCAGTACCTACATGATTATTTTACATAGACATGTATATTTGTAATAATATTATGTATCTTGCTGTACGAGACATCTGCATAGAGCTGTTAAGGGACAGCGGGAGTCCCGCGCTGTTGCGTCGTAAAAACTGTAAATAAAAATAAAAGCTACATAAAACCTCTTCATTTTATGTTATAGGTACTAGTAAACTTACTAAGCTTTACTTTTTAACCCCCGGCCAAAAAAGAGGGGTGTTTTTTTTTCTCTCTCGTTTGTCTTTACAAAGATTCGCCAATGTCAAGTTTGTAGTTATTTACAAGTTATGGAAACTATATAAGTATGGACTTCGTTCGACTGATCCCTTAGAGCGCTTTCCAGTCAGTTCCACCACCAAAAACAACACTTAGTAAATACATGAACCTTGAACAAATTACACTCCTTTTTTGGCAAATGTAAAAGAAAATACTTATATTTATTATACACATTCAACGTCTAAACCACATAATTTATGCAATCAGGGTTTCTCTACGGCCAAATACTACCAGTTTAATGCGTTAATATGGAACACATAATATATTCAGCGAGAAATAAGCTTTAATTTCCCAACAAAATTGCAAACAAATGTAACCGCAACGCCGCAAAATGTCCGCCGAGTGTGGTGACGGAACTTTTTCAAAAGTTGACAAACGCCAAACGGTTACATCAAAATGGGGTGTTTAAATTCCGTGCCGAAGTTTTAAAATAATCTCCTTTGTTTTGTTTCGCTTCATAACTCTGAAATGTTAAGCTGTATTTACACATGTGTATGAGCGTTATTGATAAGAGACACGTAACACAAACAGATGGATAGATTTATTCACTGTACATATCAAGGAATAGTTATTTATAAGTACGCGACAGGTCGAGATGGCAATCGGGGTGGACGCCCCGCACACCCGCACGTCGTCGGGTGTGCGGGTGACGTGTTCGATATTGAAAATTCACCTGGATTGAGGTACATGACACGTTACTTTGTCGACAATGTTTTGTACAACAACAACGCTTAATAAATTGAAAACATCAGTTTTATTGCAGCACCAATTTCATAATGGCATCGGGAAATTTCGAAAGGAAAACGTAATGCAAAGCGATAAATACACAATGTATTGCCGAAAACGCGATCTGTTCGGGAAGCGTTGCATCACTGCGTCGATTTTTAGGGTTCCGTATCTTCAGAGACAAAAACCGGCCAAGTGCGACTCGCGCACCGAGGGCTCCGTACTCGAGTATTTTTTTTTGTAATTTTTCACGATAAATCAAAAACTATTATACCTAAAAATAAATAAAAATCTGTTTTAGAATGTACAGGTAAAGCCTTTACATAGGATACCCCATTTGGTACAGTTATCTTGCTTTGAAAATTGAAACACATTTTAATTTTTTTTCCCGTGATGTAACCATAAATTCACGGTTTTCGGATTTTTTTCCTTTACTTGTGCTATAAGACCTTAACCTGCCAAACTTGATTCTAGGTCAACGGGAAGTACCCTATAGGTTTTCTTGACAGATACGACGGACGGACGGACGGGACGGATATTATTTATTTACGATGGTATGGAACCCTTCGCGTGCAAGTCCGACTCGTACTGGGCCGGTTTTTTTGCTTTTAACTCGCAAATAACATTTCACCAACAAGTTTACGAGTATGAAAAGATTTCCACATTTTATTCGCGAAATAATTCCTGTTTACTGCACGAGAACTATGGGAGTTGCAGTAAACAAAATGGCGCACAACTTTGAACTTTCAGTGCATTGCTGACGTGATGCTACATTGTGTTATAATCTAAGAGATAGTTCACGAATTAATCGATCTATTTCTCATTTAGAAAAGTTGACCTATGCCAATTTCACATTTTTTTTTAAATACAAGATTTTTATATGCTGAAACATTTTTTACAATGAGATATTATTACATATTGTCCCGTAGAAATGTTTCACCTTACATAATCACAATCAGGCATGAAAAATTAGTACAAAGTAACTGTGAAATAGGCTTGCACTTGACGACAATAATGCCTGAGAAACAGAGCAATGATGAGATCGGTTGGAGTCGTTTGCCTAGAAGATGCCTATTCACTCTAGCCAAGTCATTGAAGTTATACTTGGCAGGAAACACAGACGGCTGGAAGGACATTCCACACATTCCACACTTAGCTATTCGTATCAGAAATGTTGAGCAAAAACACTTCAGTTTTCTTCCAGATACAAGATACAAGCCTTTGACTGCAATCTCACCTGGTGGTAAGTGATCAAACGAGTAAGTTGGATGTCGACGCCATAAGGGTGCCAAAGTTCACAGTTTTTTGCTGTTCTGTGGTAAAATGGTTCAACATTATAATTGAGTATGAATAGTACTCGTATTGCAATTAATGTTACACACCAGGCTTCCGATAGTTTGTCTGTACTGAGAAGTTGTAAAATTAAATAGCAATGTAGGATCGGTTTAAAACCTAAAGCCAGTCCAACCGCCAGCTCCTAGTGCATCGCTGTGTTGGTGCTACATTGTGTTTTATTTATTCAATACAAGATTGCGCATCTCGAAGATCGTGGGAATGTTTAGCTGCTGTAAAGGAGTTTTATATGGCAGGCTGAAGTAACGGCCGGCAGCTTCGGGACAATAAGATACCATATTAATTCAGCTAAATATACTAGCTTATGCCTGCGACTTCTCCGCGTGGAATACTGACTTTGATAGTCTAAGCCCTTCTTGTTCTGAAGCAGATTCGGGCTCAATACTTAGGCCCACGATTAATTATGATAAGGATGAACACTTTTATCAATGGCTTAATAATTATCTAATAAAGTATTATTAAATTTACTTACAATCATCATCATTATCACCAACATGATCAACCTATAGCTTTCTTACTACTGAGTAATAGTTTTCTCTTAGAACTAGAAGGGTCCACCACGATGGCCAAGTGCGAATTGGCAGACTACACACAACTTTGAGAACATTATGGCGAACCCTCATGCATGTTTCCTCACAATGTTTTCTTTCACCGTTAAATCAAGAAAAAAAATCTGACTCCTTTTTATGTATGGGAGCTGTAAAATGAATTTCTAATTCAATATTCGTTTTCGGGTCGACGTTCTTCACCAAATTCACGGGTTTCTAATTTGTAGACGAAAAATATTTCGTCTACAAATTAGAAACTCGTGACACGCAGACACACAGACAGCAGAGTAACATTAATAGGGTTTCGTTTTACCCTTGGGTACGGAACCCTAAAAAATACGTAGGGATCTACTTACAAAATGACTTCGATTTCCACTGTGAGCAATATAAAGCTTAATCCAAACGGAGTAGCCGGCGATAGAGTGCTGATTCAGGTACACTTCCGTTTTACGGCGTCGTTACCCGCTCCCGTTAAACATCCGCCATATTGTGCCGGCGTAACGTCACACTTGCCCCGTGCATCAGTGGCGTGACCATGGGTGCCGCTTTTGGCAGGACTGCCCCCTTTGAGAATGTATTTCTTGCTCATCGCGACCATAATATTTGTGTAATTTGTAGTTAAAACTGTGACTAGACGATTCCTGTACAATAATACACTACTCTTAGAATTTTTTTGTCAGAGGAAACATTATTATCGATACACACCCCAAAACAATATTTTAGGAATTTTTGTCTGTCCGTCTGTCTATCTGTCTGTCTTTAATAGGTATAACACATTCATAGCAAGCTATACACATTTTATATTTTGTCTATGGAATAGGTAGGCTCCCCGTGCGAAGCCAGGGCGGATCAACTAGTTCATAAGCTATAAGTGAAGCAGCGATAGACTATTCAGATAAGACCTTGGCTTCCTATTTGGGGATTTACCCCGCGCTCAGTAGTGAGCTGGCAATGGGTTGATCTCTCAGAAGCTCAGAAAAAAAATATAATACACAAAACCTACACCAGAAAGTCTTATTTAATTAATTTAGAGGTACATAATACAGTGAGTATAATCAATGGTGGAGATAAGTCAGATATTTCAGCGAAATGTCTGAAATTAGTCTAGAGTCTAGACAGAATTAGTCTGTAGGCTAAGTTTAGTGAGTTATAAATTACTAAGAATTACGTGCTAACGTGTAGAAAACCAAGAGTACCTATCTATTGGCGACTGCCTGTGTGTTATATCTACGATGAAACGACTTGGGGGACATCTCAACCGAAAGAAACTCGTCTGAATGGCCAACTTGCCTCTTTGCAATTTTATCCATTTTTTGAATGCTCAACTCGACCGACAGTAAAATACTGAGACGTTTAAGTAAAGTCAAATACAAAATGTGTTTCGTGAATCTAATATTTTGTAATATTTAGCTTGAGAAAAAAAACCTATATTGTTGTATATGTAGAAGCAGGCGTTACCTTGCGGAAGTCCATGATATACAAGAATAATCCGCTAAACCATGGTTTAGCAGTATTAGTTTAGCGGATTACTTCCTTGTGAACCCTAAATTTTATAATAGGTACCCATAGATTTTAAATTTTCATTAAAATAAAGAGAGGTTAGGAATTGAGAAAGCGCTCGAATAACCAAGTGTTAGGTATAAAATGTGTGGCACAATTTACAAAAGAAACCTTTATTCTTTCTTTCTATGTAAGAGTCTCTACCATTTTGCGATACGAAAACCTTCATTGACAAGTGTAAATTAAAAATTTATAACACCCCCGACAAATGAAGATTACAGTAACTAGAAAAGAGCTGATAACTTTCAAACGGCTGAACCGATTTTCTTAGATTATAGCTAAGAACACTCTCGATCAAGCCACCTTTCAACCAAAAAAAAACTAAATTAAAATCGGTTCGATAGTTTAGGAGCGATGCCACAGACAGATACACATATACAAAGATACACAGATACACACGTCAAACTTATAACACTCCTCTTTTTGGGTCGGGGGTTAAAAACTGTATTTTGTGTAGTAGAACATTCTGAAGCCAGATTCTCCAGAAATAGTACCGCAAAATTATTAAACAAAAAACAGTAGAACTACGGCGTCAAAATTGCATCAGCAATGTTTGCGTACGCGCACTCGGATGATGGTTTTATTCAGTGATGCGCAAATGAGTCGCATCGCTGATGCGCGGGGTGAGTGGCAGCACCAACGCCACACTGTGGGTTAGTGAAAAGCCTGACTGCCCCGTACTGAGGCACTGGATACATACACATTACACATGTGTATGTACGTAGTGCCTCAGTGCCTGCCGACAGATATTTAAATTAAGGTTTTTATTTTTAATTTCTTTTAAAATTATACTGACATAGTTTTTAGGGTTCCGTACCTCAAAAGGAAAAACGGAACCCTTATAGGATCACTTTGTTGTCTGTCTGTTTGTCAAGAAACCTATAGGGTACTTCCCGTTGACCTAGAATCATGAAAGATAGGTAGGTAGGTCTTATAGCACAAGTACAGGAATAAATCTGAAAACCGCGAATTTGTGGTTACATCATTTAAAAAAAAAATTAAATGTGTTTCAATTTTCCAAATAAGATAACTATATCCAGTGGAGTATCATATGAAAGGTCTTTAATTGTACATCCTAAAACCAATTTTTATTTATTTTTACGTATAATAGGTTTTGATTTATCGTGCAAAATGTTGGAAAAAATACCCGAGTACGGAACCCTCAGTGCGCGAGTCTGACTCGCACTTGGCCGGTTTTTAAAGTTAATAATATTGAGTAAGTATTGAGTTTTAAGTAAAGATTTTTTTTAACATGAATAATATTTAAACTGGCACTGGACGCCTCACCGAGGCATAACCGCAGTAGGTACTCCATAGCGCCCGATCACATTACGTTCCGGAGAGC
Organism: Maniola jurtina; assembly: GCF_905333055.1. NCBI lineage: Eukaryota > Metazoa > Arthropoda > Insecta > Lepidoptera > Nymphalidae > Maniola > Maniola jurtina. Next base: position 16,887,970 of record NC_060030.1, on the reverse strand, counting down.
AATCTCATTACATGACACAATTTAACTGCCTCCGAACCGATTCCGCGGAGATGGTTTTATTACACGGAAACACCAAAAATACTGCGATATTTTAACAAATAATGGAAAAATATAATTGTTAGTGTAAACAGTTGTGATTTTCGATTTAAAAAATGAATGACTTTAAAAGCTTATTTCGTGGTTTCTTTCACCGTTAAGAGGGCTCTCTCCGTCACTCGTTTCCGACCTCCGACGAGTCTCGTCAACCGTGAATTTGAGTTTTATTCAACCCCTTAGTTTAGGGATGGAATTTCCAAAAATAGTTTCTTTAGCGCCTACTACTTACGTCACAAAAGAAACTACAGTTAAATTTCAAATTTCTAACCTCAGTGATTAACAGGGCTCTCTCCGTCACTCGTTTCCACTCGTTTCATACAATCGTAGTTCCAATTTCATTTGAATATTAAGCAACCAAGGTCCATGAAATTTTGCAGACATATTCTAGAAACTAATATCTATGTCTGTGTGTTTTCCAGATTTCTGTTAAAATATTCGGTCTAAAGTAACACGGTCTTAAAAATTTTCATACAAATCTTTGAGCCTCTGTAATTTTAAAACTACATATTTTTAGAAAAATCTAAAACACCACAGACACAGATATTAGTTTCTAGAATATGTCTGCAAAATTTCATGGACTTTGGTTGCTTAATATTCAAATGAAATTGGAACTACGATTGTATGAAGCGAGTGACGGAGAGAGCGCTGTTAACGACATCAATGTAATGTAGATAACGGATAGCGGTAGATAATGCATACCAACTGTAAATGAACTGTTGTGTTCTTTATTGAGAAACTCACAATTGTTAGGGTTCCGTAGTCTTATAGTAGATATACGTCGTAATAGCTATCTGCATGTCAAAATTCGGTAGTGCGAGTTGTGCGTTACTAGTTCAGTCAGTCAGCCAGCTTTTCCTTTTATATAATATTGAGTTAGCGAATCAGACCGCAAAAAATTTTATTTATTATTAGAACTCTTATAAAGGAACATTCCGAGTAATTAATGAAGCCTGAGTTTTTCAGGTAAAAGCAAAACATTCTTTATTAAATGAAATCACTAAAACTCAGGTACTTTACAGTTTGAAGTAAGTCTATTTAATTTTAACTTTTTGTATAAACAGCCTGGGAATGGATTTCATTTTCTCTTAACAATGTGGGCGGATCGCAGCTACTTGAGAACTTGAAGGGCTTCCTTCATGCCATGGCTAAAGGTAGTCGCGCACTTTATAGGCTAACACTAAAACCACAGGCGCTAGGTCTAACAAGTCTTTCACAGAGCTGTTTTCGAAAGAAGGTCGTAGTGCTCTAGGTCGAATCCTTTAGACCCTTAGTATCTCTCTTTTATAATATTATACTGCATGCAGTGTACAAGTATTTTGCATATGCCATACATATAGCACTAATTTTCTGTCATTGAAATTAGCTTTGAAACTGTAGTGTGGCCTAGACAATCAATCTGGCATCAATAATTCAATCTTGTCTTAACGAGATTGATTCCATACACATCAAGACTACACATTATCCATCAATCTATTGAATAAATGGGATGTAAAAGAAAACCGATCACTATCAACCTATTAACCCATCACCGGCTCACTAAGTATTGAGCAGGGATTGTCTCTCAGAATGAGAAGGGTTTGGCCATAGTTCACCACGCTGGTCAAGTGCGGATCGGCAGATAGAATAGAATGCATTAATTTTAACGTGCAGTTAACACTTAAATATATCTACATTAAACTTCATCTATGCCAGAGCAACATAGTGCGACAAACATGACATTTGGCCACATTGTACAAAAGTCATCATTAGACTGCATTTGTACGTAATTCCATCTACAACACGAAGTTGTATCAGCATAAAATAGACTGCCAGAAAATTATTTTTTCATTTGTATGTGACTTTGTCACGTGTCGCTCCTGTGTATAATGGTCAATTCGACAAAAGCTACAGTAAGCACCTACAGTTTGGATGATACAGTGCATTCGGTGGATTGAACTTTTACTAGTGCGCGAATATCTTTAGTAACTCGTGAATTTAAAGGGCGCTCTCAACGCGATAGGAAAGTATACCTAAGTGAAAGATCTAACAAAGAACACCTGTTCTGTCTCATTATGAACTTATATTTTTGGCGAAAAGGGAAAAAGCCTTTGATTTGTGCGACTCAGAAATAATTTTGATATCAAAAATATATTTTTCTTTTTTCTTTGGAACAAAAGGAATACTTGACCGGATTTCACCTGAGAAGGGAGTATTAATAATTTTTGTTTTCATACCAAGAAAAAGTTGTTAAAAAATCTTAGTACGATAAATTGGCATTTTAGAGCGTAATCAAAAATCGTTAATAGAAATTTTACCCAGAGACTCGGTACTAAGTCGGTAAAAAAGTTAAATCTTTGTGAAAAGGTCAATCTGAAAATTTACTGATATGACTTTCTTAAGTAAGTTACCTACCTACTTAAAAAAGTTTTATTTCTTTCTTCTATTTAAGTGTAGATAGAGTAATAGAGTAGGTATTTATATCTATTCTATACATTAGGTATCTTATAAAAGCTTTTGTAGAAAGGATTTTCAGAAGCTTTCATGGAGAGTTAATTATACGAGGAATTTATATGAACCTTCTACCAGTAAAGCTGCATAGGAATGTATTAATAACTCGAGATCTTTATAAATAGCCAGCCCTACGACAGCGAGCTCATAAAGCCGAGGCTCCGATGAAGATTACTGCGAGCCTGATGGACGATGGAGCTAATACGTATGTTTACTATGTGGCTTCACTAGGGTTGCCCATTTCTGAAGTCGTATTCGCATATAAGTAGTCGATTCAATGGTGTTTCGTAAACAACCCGTTGCATCTCGATCTAGCTACTGAGACGTGTCTCCTCTCGTTTTGGCCATAGTCTGCCACGTTGGGCAAGTGCGAATTGGCAGACTTCACAGTCCTTTGGGAACAACACGGAGAACTTTCAGACATTATAGGTTCCTTCACCGTTAAAGCAAGTGACATTTAATTGCTTAAAACGCCCATAACTCAAAAAGTTGCCTGAGATTGAAACTCCGACCTCCCGAAAAGAAGGCCGATGTCCTTGTTACTATCATCGCTAACTTATTCTCTACTAGCTGATGCCCGCAACTTCGTCCGCGTGGATTTAGGTCTTTCGAAATCCCGTGGGAACTCTTTGGTTTTCCGGGATAAAAAGTAGCCTATGTGCTATTCCAGGATATTACCTATCTCCATTCCGAATTTCAGCCAAATCCGTCCAGTAGTTTTTGCGTGAAGGAGTAACAAACATACACACACACACACACACACACACACATATACAAACTTTCGCCTTTATAATATTAGTGTGATAGTGTGAAGTGTGACTAGCTGATGCCCGTGATTTCATTCGCGTGGATATAGGTTTTTGAAAATTCCGTAGGAACTCTTTAATTTTCCGGGATGAAATGTAGCCTATGTGTTAATCCAGGGTATAATCTTTCTCCGTTCTAAATTTCAGCCAAATTCGTCCAGTAGTTTTTGTATGAAAGAGTAACAAACATACACATATACTTACAAACTTTCGCCTTTATAATTATTAGTTTGATTAGTGTGACTATTGTGTCAAATAAAAACTTTGTATAGAAGCATTATAACTTTTTCAATAGTCAAAATATTATGTGTGTTGATTGAAAATCTGAGTAAAAAATAAATAATGATTAAGAGTGACTTAAGTAATATTGAATGTCGCCAACCCTGCTGCTATGAGATCTCAGCGCAGTAAACAAGCCGAACAAGGCCTAGATCTAGGCATTTGATCAAACCTACATTCTGACTAGACTAGCATCATAGCACGATAGTTGAATAAACAACTCCTCTTCGATTTGCATACTATTGTCCGCCTCTCGAATGTCCGACCATGTTGTTCGATGCAATTTTAAAAGATTCGATTTGTATGTATAATATCTAACTATGTATCTATATGTTTATTTGAGTGTAATTGAATTGAATTGGGTGGTCCTGAATGCTACTGCCTTAACCACTAGGCTACCCCTGCGTTTTTATTAGTAAGCTCTTTTTTAGGGTTCCGTACTTCAAAAGGAAAAACGGAACCCTTATAGAATCACTTTGTTGTCTGTCTGTCGTGTCTGTCAAGAAGCCTATAGGTTACTTTCCGTTTGCCTAGAATCATGAAATTTGGCAGGTAGGTAGGTCTAATAGCACAAGTAAAGGAATAAATCTGAAAACTCGAATTTGTGGTTACATCATTAAAATAAAAAAAAAATTAAATGTGTTTTAATTTTCAAAGATAACTATTACCAAGTGGGGTATCATATGAAAGAACTTTACCTGTAAATCCTAAAACAGATTTTTATTTATTTTTACGTATAATAGGTTTTGATTTATCGTGCAAAATGTTGGAAAAATACCTGAGGACGGAACCCTCAGTGCGCGAGTCTGACTCGCACTTGGCCGGTATTTTTCAACCATAAAAGTGTGTGTAGCTTTTCAATTGTGAGTGCATCATGCGAAATTCACTTGGCCGATTGTGATCTGGACATAGGTATCTTGAGAGGACGTCCACAGTTCTTTTCCTAGGTTTACGCAGTTCACACAGATCACCCTGTCCACCTGGTGGGCGGTTTTCCAACGGTATACTTTACGGTCACCATGTTAGCACTTTGAAACCCCAACCTTATCATGTTCATCATGTATCTTGTTATCATGTTTTGAGCAAATAAATTCTTGAATACTTGAACGTCGGTTTTTCGAACTTTGTGCCATATCCATAGTTACTAACATAACGAAGTTGTATGAAGCTAAAAGGAGGCGCAAAATCGCGGCTGTTACCATTTGAATAGGTTGATAAACTAACAAGTAAAGGTAACTAGAAAAGAGCTGATAACTTTCAAACGGCTAAACCGATTTTCTTGGATTATAGCTAAGAACACTCTCGATCAGCCACCTTTCAAACAAAAAAAAACTAAATTAAAATCGGTTCATCCGTTTAGGAGCTACGATGCCACAGGCAGATACACAGATACAAAGATACACACGTCAAACTTATAACACCCGTCTTTTTGGGTCGGGGGTTAAAAATCTGTTTATATTCCGTCATAATTTTTCAATTTAAGGTAGTATAAAGTTAGCTGGTGCGGTACAATGTTGGATATTTATGGTTTTGGTGCGTGCTGGTTGCCGCGCCGATACAATGTAGGAAGACTGTTTGATAAAAATCTTGGCCAGGTTAAACTTTTGTTCAAAGTCACGGGGAAAATAGAGGCACGTTTTGATGATAAAACACAAAAATAGTGATAGCACGCACATAAAAATATTGGCTTGATTAACTATTTTATAATTTTACTAAAGTGGTTTTCATTTTCACCTACGCTTGTTGAAAATTCCGAAATATAGTTTTAGTGCACATATTAAAAATTTCGATACCGGCAAGGATAGATCCTGCATCCATCTGCGCGGTCGTGAGCGATTTTAGTCAGTTTAGACCGCTACTGCTCGGATGAATTAATAATTCGTCTGTCGTGTCTGTCAAGGTATCATATGAAATGGCTTTACCTGTACATTCTAAAACATTTTTTTATTTATTTTTATGCATAATCGTTTTTGATTTATTGTGCAAGATGTCGGAAAAATAAATAAGAACAGAACCCTCGGTGCGCGAGTCTGATTCGCACTTGGCCGGTTATTTGTGTTTAACCTACATTTGAAGGAAGTGACGAAAACAAACTTCAACTTTTTTACTATCAAAATGTCACTGTGCGATCCGATAAAATGAATGTGCTAAGGTGAGCATAACCAAGCGTTAAAGTTCCTCAAAGAAAGAAAAGTAAAGGTATAAAAAGATAAAAAAGTGGACAGAAGGAAATTTTTCATTCTGATTAATGTAACCTTTTCTTTCTGATGCATTCTCTAAAGCACTTTAGGAACGCGAGAGCGCCAAATTTTTTAATTCGTTTTTGCTCTATGGCCTCAAAAGAATAAGTAGGGTAAATTAGCTTACGACTTTAGACGGAGTTTGTAAAAGGTAACTTGGATAACGTAGAGTTCAAGTCTAAAATTGTTTTTTTCCTTTATAACTGCATATTTTGTAGATGCATATCGATTCGTTATCAATGTCAAAAGAATGTATTAATTAGATAAATAATATGAAAGTATAAGCTAAAATTACCTAAGTAAAGATTGCTTTAAATAAATTCATACAAATCTCATAATTGGATACAAAGTTAAGTGAAATATTATTCTCTTTATGTTTTTGAACGTTCTCTGTTGGACAAACATGTTTATGAGAGAAGTTTATGTTTATGCTTTTCGTTTTAAAATGCCAACTCGAACAGTACATACAAATATTTGTTTAGGTTTCTATTTAAATGAAAAGCAAAGGTATCTTTAATCATAGCAGACACTATACAGGTATGTTGAGCTTAGACCAATTGGTACAGTAGGTATGAATTGGCGGGCTACACACATCTAGATTTTCTCCCAAAATTATAATAGTTTCCTCATAAAGTACTTTTACTTTACCTTAGAACCTTAAATATTTAATCTACGCTGGGTAGACAAGTTTAAAATTATTACTACAATACTTTGTCTTGTTTTTAACCCCCGACCCAAAAAGAGGGGTGTTTGACATGTGTATCTGTGTATCTATCTGTGGAATCGTAGCTCCTAAACTAATGAACCGATTTTAATTTAGTATTTTTTGTTTGAAAGGTGGCTTGATCGAGAGTTTTCTTAGCTATAATCCAAGAAAATCAGTTCAGCCGTTTGAAAGTTATCAGCTCTTTTCTACTTACTGTAAACCTTCACTTGTCCAGGGGTGTTATAAATTTTTAATTTACACTTGTTTACAAATAATTTTATAAAAATTAAGGCCACGGAAGAAAAGGAACTTTTATGAAGGAACTTTACCCGTCTGTTTTTCTGGGTTTCTATGTCATTCATTCTATTTGATTTCTATTCTACTTTTCAACATACTCGTAAGCACACCAAAGATTTCAACGCTATCGTAAAAATAGACGATGCATCGCGTCGCAGGCATCGCGTGTGATTGTGTATGTCGCCCACGGCATGCCTTCACATTATTTAACGCGGCGATCACGCGACGATGCATGCCAAATTGACGTCATAGAACATATTTTATTACACATATACCTACAGCTATTTTGGTCGACATGTAAATTGAAAAGTTTTATAATAGAAAACTGTAAAGCCTTATCCGATAATATGAGCACGCGAGGTCTTAAATTTGTTTTTATGCGCCATTTTTTATGTGCCCCTATTTGTGTAGCATTTTATTAATACTCAATCATAAATACCTGGTCATTATGAAGTGTATTTTTCTTGTTAGTGCTCGACGGATTTTCATAACAATCGTATGTCTTACCTGAAACAAAAAGGAATAGAATAGAAAGATTGAATCGTCAGAAGCGTTTACCACTGGTACAGAGATTTGCTTCAAAATGTAGATGAGGAATAAGACTGGATTTTCCAAAAAAGAGTAAAATTTCGAGCAGTCGCTAATCCTCCATTATAATTGCGAATCTGTGTGTCTGTCTGCTACGTTTTCACGGCTCAGCCGCTGAACCGATGTTAAGGTACAGAGTTAACTTACATCCCAGGGACGGACATAGGCTACTTTTTATCCTGGAAAATCAAAGAGTTCCTACGGGATTTGTAAAGGTCTATCCGTTTAACCGAATTATAATGAAAGGTACAGAGGTAGCTTACGCCCCGGAAATTGACTTCGGCAACTTTTTATCCCGGAAAAACAAAAACTTCCCACGGGATTTTAAAAAAGCCAAATCCACGCAGATGGAGTCGCGAGCATCATCTAGTTTTTATATAATTTAGCTGGATTTATTAAAAAAACCTTTGCGCTCCCGATAGGGGAGTATCTAATATTAATATCAGGTTTAATGTATTAAAATATAAATAATTCCAACGCACATTTCCCTCTCAGTAAATAATATGAAAGGGGAAAAATCGCATCGCGCCGCGTCGCGACGTTTACATCCACTTGACCGACTTCGCTGAAGCGTAATGTTGTTCCATTTCTGTAATGCGTTTCCTGAACTAGCCTTAGTTTACCTATTTCTAGATTTATTCATGTTTATGGAACTAAAAAATGTCATACGAATGAGGAAAGTGGAACTAGTTTGTGTGGATTTTACCTTCTTTTTGTTTTTAAATGGATTTTGCATTAGATTTAGCATTTAGGTTCTCTCTATAATATTGACCCGCACTGAAAATATTTTGAGAAATTCCAAAGGGGTTTTTTAAAAATCTGTAGAAACGTGAACGCAGTCGCGTGTAAAAGCTTGTATACCTATTCTATTAGTTAACAAGTGCAATAAACTAGAAATAACCAGTCAAATGCGCGTCAGAGTCAGAGCGCAGTACACGCATAAGGTTCCGTACCAATTCATGCTTCGAGTAGTTGCTGAAAACCTTGGCAGTTACTGCCAACTGCTCTACTAACTTCTGTCATACGTCAACGCATTTTCCATCCCTTTTACACACATATCCTTTTTCACGCAATTCATCCACCTTTTCTTTAGTCTTCCTCTCCTCTTTTTTTTCTTCCACATCCACATAAATACATATTTAACACTAGCTGTGCCCGCGACTTCGTTCGCGTGGAATAGTGACTTTTCGGGCAGCATATTTTGAATTACATATACCGTCGTTTGTTACTTTACAGTAATGCTTCTCTGTATACGATAGCCACGGACGCTCAGGCGCGAGGCGTGTAGTACGTACTCTGTATATACGTTAAAAATGTTCGCCGTGATTCTTTAAATTGACATAAATTTTTTATTTATGAACCGATTGACATGAAATAAACACTAAATGTTAAGTGAAGCTTACTACAATATATTAGTGAAAACCGTATCTAAATCGAATAAGCCGTTTCTGATATTAGCGTGCACAAACACACAGACAAACAGACAAAAAAAAATTAATTACAATTTCGGGTTCGGCATCGATATAATAACAACCCCTGCTACTTTTTTTATATATTTCCATTGTAAAGACACCATTTATCTACAATTTTATTATATGTATAGATTCTTCTAGTGACATTATTTTCTTCCCTCCGCATTACATTTATAAGGGTTGCTTATTTTAAAACGGTACTTAAAAACTGTAAAAGCAACACTGTAGTTAGTAAAAACAAGTAGCTTTTATAGGCTTATTATACCCTATCTCAGCCACAATGCGGTTAACTAGCGAGCGGGAACGGGTTAAAGGCTATTTGCTCGGTTATTAAGAACGTTTGCTGCACGCCGCCAGTTGAACTAAACGTTAATTAAACGGCAACTACTCATGTACAAGCGGGTTAATTATTGTGATGACTAACTATAGGCATTAAATAAGAATGGTATTACTTCCTGTTATTTATACAAGAGTGAGAACTAATATCCAAATATCGCGATAAACTAAAATTGACACAGTAAAACGGCGATAGCCGAGTGGATTTCCTAGTCTAGGGCTCGGGTTCGATCCCGAGCACGCACCTCTAAATTACTTTATTTTATTGAGATACAAATTAGCCTTAACTGCAATCTCACCTGGCGGTAAGTGATGACGCAGCCTAAGATGGAAGTGGACTAACCAGGCAGGGCTATGACAGTTTTTATTAAACCCATATCTCTTTGGTTTCTACACGGCATCGTACCGGAACGCTAAATCACTTGGCAGCACGGCTTTGCCGGTAAGGTGACGGGAATTATCCACGGCCAAAGCCTCCCACCAGACCAGACCAGAGAAATTATAAATTTCCAAACCCTATCAGAAATCGAACCCGGAAGCTTCCACTAATAAGCCAAGGAGGTCGTCGATAATGTGTAACTTGTGATATTAAATATCTCTTGTTTTAACGGTGTCTGCCAATTTGCACTTGGCCAGCGTGGTGGCCTAAGCCCTTCTCATTTTTAGAGGAGACCCACAGGGTGATTCGCTAAGTCAGTGCCGAATCCTGAGTGATAGCCACTGAGCTCAATTTTTAATCCATAGAAGGTTTTGTACGAAAAAATATTTTAATATCACCAAGTGAAGCAGGAATGTAGAACCAACTTATCTTAGTGGCTATCTTTCAGTTTTAGACACTGCGTTAGCGAATCGCCTAACTGTTCTCAGTAGTTGCCCAGCGATGATGATGATATCAGCTGTGGTTGCTGCTATATTTTCTGAGTGACGTTAATTTTGTTTCAATATGCTCGCTCGACTTCATACCTAGGTACATTACACGTGTAGCTAAATAAAAATTATTTTTTACTTTTTAGTGTTTGTGGTTTTTGAAGTCGTTTTATTTTTCTTTTGTTTTTTTTTTAAATTCTATCCAAGCAAAGCCGGGGCGCCAACTAGGTATCAAAAATTAATATTATGTAAAGTATTCAAAACTTTCACACAGATAGACTTAAATATTCAGACTGAATTGGTAAAATTTTACTTCGGCTAAAGTTTCGTTTAATATCGCAGGATCCTGGTCAAGATGGGAATGTTCGTAAAGCCGATTGGAGTATTAAAGTATGCACCGAGTTGGCCAAAGTATATTTTGGCCACAGCCAATTTTCGTTTCTTGCCTTTTAATTGCTATAATTTGAAATTAATTAAACCACATTAATGAAAACAATGTACCTAGCTACAATTTATTGTGTAGGTAATGTAAGAGGACGATTTTTTCCTCCCCAAAAAATTCACTTTGGGTTGCACAAGTCAAGGATTTTTAACTTTCTACCAAAACTTGATATTATGGAATTAAGAACCTACGTCAATTGTTTTTTTTTTGGTGGTCAAATTTAACATTAATAACCGCCTGTGTTGCAACTGGCCTTTAGTACTTTCTGTTTGAGTTTGACTGTTAATATTTAAATGAGAGCCATATAAGTTTTGTATGGAGTGCGCCACGAATAAACCTAGGCGACTCCATCACACTGTGCGATGTTGACGAATGACGCCTTCATATACTTAGACTATTGTATTGGCAACGTTTCAGTCGCGTTTGTTTAAACCTTTAGCAATGGTGAAGTCTCAGCAATCAGCTCATAAAGTGATATAAATGAGGCACCTTCGCACCCCATGCGACTTTATGCATGACGCATGTCATCTGGGATCGCATGCACATCCCCACGGCTATAAATCTGCCGTACTTTTACATTATTTAAATGCCTCTACTGACGGACCTGATTTTTGTACGCCAACTTACTATTTAACATAGCAAGTCGTGCCAGATTTATCTTCAACCTGAGATGTGGCCAAGCGACAGCACATAGTGTGCGTGTCTAGGTAGGTTTAGAGATATTTCATCGGGCTATGGAACATAAGTGCCGTCATTCCGTAATGGAAAATGAGTGCCCTCATCCCGTACCATATAAGCGGGTCACTTGATATTGTTAAGAGATTACCAACGTCTATGAACAACATAACCGTCAATGCATTGTCGGCTTTTTAGGAAATTGTTGATGTCCCAATGTTGAACCCCATGTTGAAATCTAGTAGAAGCACCATCGATGGGATTTCAATCACACAATGCCAAACGTACAAGCAACTGATGACGCGACAGAGATCAAAGTAGTAATATAGACGTAAAGCCTGATGTGCGGTGCGCATTGGAAGCTCGCGGAGTGCCAACTTAATTCTCTCCGTACCCAGATCGCCTTGTAAGTTGGACAGGAAAGTTGGTCACGTATGTAGAGGTGTTGGAATCGCGACGCTGCCGTGTTGACGTCATATCGCATTTATACTCGCCCGATACGAACGGTTATTTTTGTCGACATGTAAATTGAAAATTGTAAAATGGGGTAATTTAAACGGGTGAAACATGCAAAGCTTTTCAAGTATTACGGGTATTTTGTTGAGTTTTCTTTCCTCGTCATTATTTTTCTACCTAAGTAGAAAACTTAACAGCTTTTGTATACAACTAGCAAAAGCTCTCGGTTTTTGTTTTTGTAAGAAATATTTTTATATTTACCTGAAAAGAAAAAGATGCAAACTTAAGAGATTACTCTCGCTATTGAAACTGTTATTTTCAGCTAATGCGGATGGATGATAATAATGAGTATACCGGTAATGTCCTAGTGGTTTGACGTCTTAACCAATCTCCCATTCAGCCTTTTTAGGGCGCATAATATGACATTAAAGGCACGACCTTTAATGTTAAATGTGTTTTATGCAATTAGAATAGTAGGTGAAGGGAAACATCGTGAGGAAAGCATGCTTAAGGGCAAGGCTTAAGGGCTGACAGTTTCAAAGGCTCGGTAGAGCAAGATCAGTAGTTCGGTGAGTGACACCGCCACCGCGCCGCCGCGGCCAAGCCCATCGCTTCGCTATATAGTGTGAGTATTATGAGCCTAGTTATTTACAGTGTGCTTAAGATGATAAAAGGATTTTCATTTGATTTTCATGAATGAATGAAATGAAAATCAAATGAAAATCTTATGAAAATAAACAAAATCTGCGTCTTCTCATGCCGATATGGTGCCAATGACTTAGACAGACAGGGGGCCAACATAACGCCATAGGAACTATTCGTTGAAACGATCTATAGATATAGGTAGATTGAATAACTTTTAAGATGGTGTATTTCTTGTACATAATATTGTCAATTGACTAACCAGCATCGCACTAGCGCTGAAGCGCAAACATTTCTACAACGATGCGCAACGTAACGACTAACGAGGTTATTGATGTTAACACTTCACTTGTTTCGATGTTCTTATAAATTGACTTCTCGTATTTTACTCTGGAATTCATACAGGCTGTAACCAGAATGCGAGCGTAAACGAAGACAGGTGATAGTACTGTTGATAACTGATAAGATACCATACAAACTACGATTTTTTTTTTAAATCATGTATTTTTTAAAAGTACACAATATATTGCAAATAAACATCTGACTGACGCTAGAGGTCAACGAAGGTTCCGTAAATAGGTCACTCGCGCGTCGTAGGTGGGGCATTGACCCACGCCATACAATGCGAGTTTGAAAAATACTAAATCACTTAAACTACGAGATAAGACAAATGGTTATTGGCATCGAATTGTGTTAAGGCAGTATTCTAATAACGCTTAGTTTTTGCTAGCGTTCTGGTTACATTGTGTATAGTCAAGAAATGGCCTTCTATAGGCGACCATTCAGACGACACGTCAATTGTGTCATATGCAATGCATTACAGTTGAATATGATCATGACGTCTGATGATCCTCTAAAGAAACCCCCTATCTTGACTATGAATTATTCCAGTGTTAAACTGGTGAATGTTTATGTATGCTGGTGGTCCAGGATTCGGTACCGGTTACGCACACAGTTTCGAGAACGTGTCTACAAAGTTAGATCGTGTTTGATTGATTAATATTGTAATGAGAACCAAACTACGTTTGTATGGAGCGAGTGACGAAAAAACCAACAAAAAGTCTATATTCCCTAACTTTTTAAAAATGTTTGGGAAATACCAAAAACTATGGACCTACACTGGCTTATCTTTATTTGCATGAACGCGCTCTAACTTGGTGACCCGATGGCGAATTTATTTACACTGAACTACGTGATGGATCAAACTGCTATAAAAGTAGCTTTAAACCAGGGGAACAAAGTTGAAAGTCACGTGCAGGAGTTTGGAGGACAAGTTTGGTTTTACGGCCACCGTTGACGCTCGCGGTGGAACTGACTTAGCGATGGGCATGAGAGCTAAGTTCAAATCATTTTCATTTAGTGATTTTTTTCACAGTGATTTTGCAATTTTCGAACGTAAATATATAATCGTTTGCTACTTTAGTTTAGCTAGGAATTATGATTAAAATAGCGCTGATGTTTCGCAGGTTAGTTCTCATGGAAAGTGAAGTTTTTTAAATTTCGTACTACATTTGTTACATTTTCTAAATTGACTGAACTAGATGTTTTCTCTTTCTAACACGCAGTGATGCGAGTGTTCTCGCTCACGTGCTCTTTGGGCTGGGTCGATGGGTTTGCAGACACGAAATTTAAAGAATAAAGCGGGATTAGGCATGTAATAATTTTCAAACTTTGTCAGATTTTGTTTCGTGACTTTTCAAAGGCTACTTTAAGTAAGATAGCAGGTATTAAATATTAATATGAAAAGACTTTTCACGTGATTTTTCACATGCTATCTGTGAAATGGTCCATCTCTAGAACTGACGTATTTCACAACTGCCCCGAAATACGACAATTAGTTTGTTGGAATTGTTTGAAATGTTGTAATATTTGCCTACCCTCGCCACAAATCCTTTCATTTGACAGGGATTTTTGATGATACTGTAGTTTAGATAAATTTGCGTGATACTCATGATTAAACTTGTTATAAGAGCCGATAATAAAAGGACTTATTTAGTTTTTATTCAACCCATCTCCAGCTCGCTAACTACTGTAGAGTACAGGTCTCAGAATGAGAAGGACCAGAATCTGACACGCTGACCAAGTGTGGATTGACATACTTCAGCTCTCAGGAATGCTGGTTTCCTCAAGATGTTTTCCTTCACTGTGAAATCAAGTGCACATAATTCCGAAAAAGAGGTTATTTTTTCTGCTATTATCGAAGAAAACTCTTTTTTAAACTTTTAACAATAATATTCAGCGTTCAAGGAACCAAAAGCTTAATTTTCCGCTAAACCAAGCCCCACATTGCAATTGGGCATTGTAAGGTCTACATCTCCTGAGGATGCTCCGGTGTCGGGGCGAAACGTGCGTCGAGTGGTTTTGGGATTTGTGTGGTCGTGCGTATTGCTTGATTGGTGGCTGGCTTTTCCTGCATTTTAGCAGTGGGAGGGCGGCCAGTGCATATCGCATGCTGCATGTTGCACCATACAAAGTCTGGTTTATCGGATTAAAGCAAATTAAGCTTGTGGTTCCTTGTATATCATGGACTTCGGCAAAGTAACACCTGTTTCTATATAGGTACAATATTCATTATTCAGCGTTGTTCGTTACGTGATTCGTGTTTAATCGTTGATTAGTCGTTATTAGCGCCCATAGTTAGTACTGATCCTAAATAAACATCACGTCTACATTGTTTGTGTACTTACTGCTGATTTTGTATCTATGCGAAATACGGTCCGTTTCACGTGTTGCCGGTAAGTAGGGCATACAATTTTGTTACAACTTAGTTTGCACCACTGCACAGTAAGCAGTTTACAATTTGATCCTAAATAGTGCATCTTTTTGTGAGATAGTTTGGTGATAATAAAGATATTAGGTAGATAGGTAGGTACTATATTGTGATATGAATACCAGCGGCATATAGTCAAGTGTTTATACTTCACTTGTACATAATTTAGCGTTAACGATGGTCAAGTAAACATTTAAAAAAAACAGCTAAGTGCGAGTCAGACTCGCGCACTGAGTGTTCCGTACTCGGGTATTTTTTCCGACATTTTGCACGATAAATCAAACAAAAATAAATTAAAATCTGTTTTAGTCTTTACAAGTTAACTCCTTTTATATGATGCCCCAATTGGTATAGTTATCTTATTTTGAAAATTGAAACACATTAAAAAAAAAATCGAAATGCAATCACAATTCACGGTTTTCGGATATTTTCCCTTTACTTGCGCTATAAGGGCTACCTGAAATTTATAATATAAATTTCACGATTCTAGGTTAACGGGAAGTACCCTATAGGTTTTCTCAAAAGACGCGACAGATGAACAGACGGACAGACAGACAGACAAAAAAGTGATCCTATAAGGGTTTCGTTTCTCTTTTTGAGGTGCGGACCCTAAAAGTTACGTTAGTAGTTTGTTATTGTGCATATTTGAATTAAATGTAGCCTGTTAGTAGATATTCTAACCACACGATAGAGCCTAATTCCTATATTGCAGTTCAATGTAAGAGGAGGCGTTTGTCAAGTCTGAGATGAATCATTCGCAGGCCTTCAGTTTACTGCCTGGACCATAAACTTAAACAGAAATTGACAATAAAGTCCCTCAAACGTGTGCGGGAACGCCGCACGAATATAAGAAGTGATGTGGCTCGTAAATACGCGACGTACATAATACATCGCGTTCCTTGGAGGACTTTCACTCGATTTGGGAAATATTACTATCAATATTCTATGTGCGTACTTACCTATAATTTTTAACCCCCACCCAAAAAGAGGGGTGTTATAAGTTTGACGTGTGTATCTGTGTATCTGTCTGTGGCATCGTAGCTCCTAAACTAATGAACCGATTTTAATTTGGTTTTTTTCGTTTGAAAGGTGGCTTGATCGAAAGTGTTCTTAGCTATAATCCAAGAAAATTGGTTCAGCCGTTTGATAGTTATCAGCTCTTTTCTAGGAATTATTGTAACCTTCACTTGTCCAGGGTGTTATAAATTTTTAATTTACACTTGTTTATTTTTTTATTTATTCAAAACTTGATGATGCCCACTTCGTACGCGTGGATTTAGATTTTTTAAATCCCGTCGTAGCTATTTAATTTTCTGGGATAAGAAGTTTCATATGTCAATTTCAGGGATGCAAGCTACCTTCGTGTAATTTTAAGAATCCTATGGCAACTCTTTCATTTTACAGGATAAAAAGTAGCAATTAGTAAAATTAGTAAAAAGTAGTAAAAGGCAAAAATCTCAATTTACGGGATGCAAGCTACCTCTGTACCAAATTTCGTATAGGTAAATCGGTCAATCTTTTGGGCCGTGAAAAGCGAGCTGACAGACAGTCAGACAGACACATTTTCTCATTTATAATATTAAATATGGATGGATTAAAAAAATACAATTTTTATACGTAATCGTCGCCTCCAACTGAAACCACGTAGGTTTATTTGCTGGAGTCCTATCCTATACATATTTACACTTGAAAATTAATGACTTTTACTATTTTGATATACCTACTATGATAAATGATATGTGTACTGTAAATGTGTTTCAGATGCGTGAGTCCTCATTGTCTCGTATCGTATGTAGGCGACAACGGTTTATCCCGTATCCGCGCCAACGGGGAATTCATGGAACAAAAATAAAAATACCTTTTTTTTCATTCTTACAATGAGGATTTGAGGTTAGATGAATAAATAAAAATCTTTCTTTTTTAAAGTTATCTTTATTACGGTTTCGTAGCCATAAGGTACCAACAGGACCCAATTACTAAGTCAAAGTCAAAGTCAAAATCAATTATCCAAAGTAGGTACAATTGTACTCCTTTCGATGATCGAAATTGTTAAATTTGTACGATATGTACCTACCTAGTGGTGATAATTAATTACGTAACTTAAAACTAAAGCTACGAGGGTTCCAAACGCGCCCAAGTCTGAGAAGAGCCGTCCGCTATCCGTCCGTCAGCCCGTCCATCTGTGTGTCAGCGGGCTGTATCTATACTAGGTAGAGAGTTGACATTTCTACTGACGCTATAAGAAAAAAAATCGGATTTCCGCATGTAAATAAAAAATATATAGTTATATATTATACGATAATACGGAGTCCGACTCGCATGCGACTGATTACTTTATTATCTTTTTTTGTCTTTGGATTATTTGTGGACTGCCCAAGGCTACGCGATACAGCGCAGTCCTTCGCTATTGCTTTATAAAAAGTGCAGAGCAGTAAAGTTTATGTAACGTGGAATGTGTTTCAGATGCGTGAGCCTCGTTGTCCCGTGTCGAACGGGTTATTCCGTATCCGTGCCAACAATGGGGACTTCGTATGAAGAAAAATAAATATACCTTTTCTTTTTTTTAATTCTCAGAATGAGGATTTGAGGTTAGTTATAAGTGCAAAAAATATCCTACATTTTCTAAGAGTTAGCTTTTTTTGTACCCGACTACGACAAAGCCAAAAAATGTTTTTCGCTTCATACATTTTATAATATTGTATTTATGTCAATATTTATATCTAAGAACTCAGAATTTTCTCCTCTTTCATTTGAAATCCCACTCGATACAATAGCCAAAGGACCTCCACTTTTTGGCTTTTTTGCGCCCATTGATATAGAAACTTCTTATTGAAACCTCCACGCTACGGCTATTTTATCAGGCATCTAACATTTTCCTCGCTGTTTAGTGAGATGAAAAGTTGCTGCTTTATTTGCACTCGAACCCTTGAATTCCTCACTACGCTCAGGATTATATGTTTGAACCACTTGCTGCCTCGGACTTCCATACAAACTCTCGCGACAAAATAACAACTTTGCAACCTTGTATAACAAATAACTATTATAGTGGGTACCTGCTTGTGCATAGTCCTATTAATAGCTTAGTCCGAATTATTTACAATCTAAGCAACTTAGCAAAGCAATAATCTCTCGTCGTAAGATTTGGAGCGAAGTATTATCAAATTGTTTATCCCGGGGGATGTAGCCGGGGCCGGTAAGCCGTCCGGCGCCGGATCTCTCCACTCCACTGATTTGAATATCCCGCGGGCAAACTTAGACCCGGGACCGATACGGGACCCGACTTACTTGTGTCGTTTCTCAGATTTTATAACTTTCTCTTTGCTTTCTCTACATGACTCAATCTTTTTATCCTATTGGGAAATCTTACAGGTAATCTTACTTCCAGCCATATTTTGTCCAATAGGTTTCATCATCATGGTCAACCCATCAACGGCCCACTACTGAAAACGGCTCTCTCCTCTCAGAATGAGAAGAGCTTTTCTAGGTCATAATTGGCAGACTATTCACACACCTTTGAGAACATTTTAGAGATCTCTAGGGCATGCAGGTTTTCTCACGATGTTTTCCGTCATCGTTATAGCAAGTTATATCACAAAACTCCGAAAAGTTAAAGTGAATGCCCACGATCGAACTCCCAACCTCTCAAATAGAAGCCTGACGGTCAAACCACTTAGGTATACATTAATAACTTTAGTCTTGAAATAACCAAACAGGTCGATACAGAATTTTCTGCTTTCCAAAGTATAAAAAGTCTAAATCGACCATACGTAACACTGCCAAGAATAGAATTTAATAACAATTTATACTGCGTATTACATCTTGCCTATCAAAAAAATACGGATAAGAATTTGTCTAGTGTTATCGATATGAGAAAAGTTGGAGGTGATATCATATATGATTTCATGTTATGTATGTATGTACTCCTCACGAAGAGTCGTAAGTTCTCTCCAATCATTGATGGGGCGACGATTCTATGGAAATGTTTACCATTTGGAAAGTATAAGTGGCAAGAAGTTGCGTATAAGGGGATCGTTTCGCGAATAAAGGCGTTACATCGTTCAAGCACAGAATAATATAATGTACGGGGTTCAAGGTCGTATTTCATGACTGCGAAGTTATTTTTAATCCCCGACCCAAAAAGAGGGGTGTTATGAGTTTGACGTTTGTATCTGTGTATTCTGTCTGTGGAATCGTAGCTCCTAAACTGATGAACCGATTTTAATTTAATTTTGTTTGTTTGAAAGGTGGCTTGATCGAGAGTGTTCTTAGCTATAATCCAAAAAATCGGTTGAGCCGTTTGAAAATTATTAGCTCTTTTCTAGTTACTGTAACCTTCACTTGTCGGGGGTGTTATAAAATTTCTAAATTAATCTACAATTTTCTTTAAAAACCCTATACCTAAAAAAAAAAGGACAGAAAAAACAGACAGACAGACAACAAAGTAATAACGGTTCTTTTTTTCCTTTGGATGTACGGAACCTTAAGAATAGGTATATGAAATTATGTTTGAAATGAAATGAAATGAGATTTATTCGCTGAATAAATCGTTGTTGAGTTTAAAATAGTAATTGAAGTAATTGGCACGCGTAAAAAAGGATGATTCATACTACAAAGTAAGACTGGCATACCTAAATATGGAAGAAAAAGTAATGACTTTCGATAATAACATGATAATAAAGTAATTCCTTCACTAACTTTTAGCACCGTAATAAACCTTTTTATTACCACTATCATACTTATTTCATAATTCATGAATTGTTATATTACAGCAAATTATAATGAAAGTAGGGCGAATATAAAGTTAGTAACAAATATTATTATAATATATTGGCTATAAACCTCCTCCAAATAGCAAGAGGGGGGAACCTCGCGGTTGGAATATAAACGCGCAGTACGTAGTATCGTAAAGTTGTGCTCTTACCTGCCGGTATTTAAGTTATATTTTATGCCTCCACTCATTATAACCAGCTGTGTGACTTTGCGCAAGTGTTACATACTTCTGATTAACTTGATATGACCCATTATAAAGGCGAAAGTTTGTGTGTGTGTGTGTGTGTGTGTGTGTGTGTGTGTGTGTGTGTGTGTGTGTGTGTGTGTGTGTGTGTTTGTATGTTTGTTACTCCTTCACGCAAAAACTACTAGACGGATTTGGCTGAAATTCGGAATGGAGATAGATAATATCCTGGATTAGCACATAGGCTACTTTTTATCCCGAAAAACCAAAGAGTTCCCACGGGATTTCAAAAAACCTAAATCGCGGACGAAGTCGCGGGCGGGCTAGTTTGCTATAATTCGCTAAAAAAATTGTGCATTCTAAGGTCCTGAGGGTGCTCCGGTGTCGGGGTGAAACGTCGAGTGTGTTCTGGTTGATTTGTGTGGTGTTGCGTGGTGATACTTGGGGCTTGCTTGGTGAATGGCTTTTCCTGCATGCTTAGCAGTGGGAGGGCGGCTAGTGCATGTCGCAGGTTGCATGTTGTACCATACAGATTTGACGTTTTTGAGTATTATATAGCAAATTAAGCTATTTATTGTTTGTTTATCATGGACTTCCGCAAAGTAACGCCTGCTTTCATATAAATATCAAATAACTAATATTATAAAAAGGTGAAGTTTGTTTGTAGGAAGTAATCTCTGGAACTACTCAACCGATTTTAAAATGTTCACCACTAGAAAGCTCATTATTTCTGAGTGACTATAGGTTATTTTATTTAAAAAAAATTAGAGATCCGTAACGTGCGTAGCCGGGACGGGTCGCTAGTATCAAATAATTTGAAATGAAGGTTGAGTGAAATATTCAAAAGACATTCAGACTAAGTATTCTATTAGAACGACCGCTTCGGCATACTTAGCGGACTGCTAGGTGGGTAAATACCCACCTAGCAGTCCGCTTTACTTCAATTTGCTGCCCACTTTGCGCGGTCTTGAGTACCCGATTTATTGAGTAATGACTCTCAGGTCTACGTTCACTTCGTTCAGCCAGCGCTGTTTTGGGCACCCGCAGGAATTAACTTCAGGGATGGTAATGTTGAGACACTTATTACCGACGAGGCTTTGTGGTATCCGTGCTACATGACCGTAGGTAGGTATTGTACCATCTGAGATGAACCTTTTGTAACTTTTCACCGTTATCACGGACACTATTCATACCTACTCAAATATTGTTGTCTACTATTGTGACTTTAATGTCATTAGCTTATGAAGTCCAAAAGCAACGTATATCATCAGAGTTTCATCCATCCGACAGTGGAGATAATATTATAATGAAAGTTAAACTAAAGTTAAATTAGAAATAGCCATCAAAAACTTTTCGCGGCCCTGTAGCGGCCGTTGAAGTTTAAATTATACGCAGAAGCATTTTCACAGGATTTAACAAGTAATTTTGATCCGTAGTAGAAGGAAAAAAGAGGAGAGAAAGGGAAGACCAAAGAAAAGGTGAATGGATTCCGTGAAAGAGGATATTCCGTGTAAAAGGGGTGGATAATGCGTTGACAGACGGCAGTAGTGGGAGAAGGAGACATGTTGCGCCGACCCCATAAAGCGTGGGAGAAGGTTAAGAACAAGAAGATGAAGAATGTACCAATGAGATCGTCTGACGATATCCAACCAATGATACCCAACGTCCTCATTACTGAAAGTCAACGTCATGTTTTCAGTAATGAGCAGGGTGTCCACTAAGTTTGCGAACCCTGTAGAGTGAACAGTTTTAGGCTACTTTGCTTATGTTCAGTATGCCAAAATCTACTAAACTAATAAAAAAAAGTATTTTGATCAGAGGCATATTAATTACAACGCCTTGTTCATCAGCTCCATAATTTTTTGGTGGGCAACGACCTAGCCACGTTCCTGTAATTGCACGATTCCGTGCAAAGGGACCCGGCTTAGGCAATTTCAATGCGTAAATCAAAACCAAACAAAGTTATAATTCCTTCAACAAAGCATAAAAAGTTTCGACTCATTCTCGGGGGCAAACGCGACACCAACCTACAGACTCTACAAAGATATTGAAAAGTTCAGAATAGACAAATGTAATGAATTTCCAAAAGAAGTAATTTGGCAACTTTTCTCTTTAAGTAATAACAACCCGTTTATACGGCTAGACAATTTCACAATGTTTTGGCTATGTTTTAGTTAGTGTTTTTGAGAAAAAAAATCGTTTGACTTCTTTTGTAAATATATAAATTTGTACGGATGCTCTCATTTTGTGTTATATTTGATAAAATAATGATCGATTAATTCGAATTGGATCAAAGATCCCACGGGATTTTTAAAAACTTAATTTAATCTACGCGGACTAAATCGCGGACATCATCCAATAAATTGTAATAATAAAGTGGGCAAGTCTCCATAATATGTAAAATTTGCCAATAGCGGCTCTAAGTTTAACATGGACGTAAAATATCTGTGAAGATTTTATATCGCTGTGCTTACGAAATATTAGCTTCCTAACGATGAAATATCGGTTCCATTATTCTCATTTCTTGTTCTTTCCTTCATTTTGCAGTCACCTTGTTAGCCGGTAACAAATATCTTTATTAACGGTATGATATAAATTAAATATTACAGTCTTTTCAAAACGTAGAGAACAAACGCAGCGTTGAAAGACCCCTACATTATAGTGGAGTAAACGAAGCATTTTCGTCGGAAGTCCTCAGAAACAGCTCCGATTTTGATGTTTTTTTTTTAAATTCTTGTTTTTTATACATTATTTATTAAACAAATTAACACAACATAATTTTAAACAAATCGTTTTTTCTTTGTTTAGAGGTAGTCTCTACTTAGAAAGAGGTAACATTTTACTGTGAATATATAATCTGGTCTAGTCTGATCATAAAATCGGCCACGGGATAGCTCAATTGATCAATAGGAACGATTTGTTTAAAATTTAAGCGTTAAGAAATTTCTCCCTTGTGCTATTATTTTATCGTTTTTTTAGCTAATTTTCAACTGATTTTAAAGTTTTGTACATCATCAGATAGCTGAGAATGTGTAGAAGCTTTGCAAATAATTTGTAGGCCAAAAATTTCTGTAACTTTAAAAAAAAAAACTTTTTTTGGCAAAGTAACCCAATAGAAATTATGAAACTGGTACAGTCTTGGATCCCTAACCGGGGAACCTGCAAAGATTATTTTTATTTTAGTATTCACACTTATTAATTGAGATGTATAGTACTTAGAAATTAAATAAAAAGTCGGCAATATGCCTTACTTTTTTTTTAATGAATTTTAAAAGAAACAAATATGTATTTTTCTGAAAACGATCAATGACTCAAAAACGGGTGGTTTTTGCCCATAAGTGTTTAGAGGTCATTTGTAGAATTTGACCTCCTCTACAACTTCTCAAAGAGAAGGTAGCGTTTTTCTGGACTTCGTGTATAAATATCGCACATATGGATAAAAAAATATTTCCCCGCTTCAAAACGTTTCTGATTTTAAATAATGTATAGAAAACAAGAATTAAAAAAAAAAATCATCAAAATCGGAGCTGTTTCTGAGGACTTCCTAAGATTGGCTATTTTACGGCTTTATTTACTCCACTATTAGGTGGAAAGATGACATCAAAGAGTCACAGCGAGCCGCTGGATTCAGACCGTGGCGTGTAAAAGTCCTTACAAGAGACCTATGTCCAGCAGTGGGCGTGTATCGGTTGATAATGATCATGATGATGATACGACACGAAAGCGGGTCAAGTGGTCAGAACACGCATAAGGCAGGTTTCGGTCAGGCTAGTTGCTTAAACTCTGATTGCCATTTTTTCTAATATAACAATGATTTTAAAATATCTAAGTACCGAGGTAGGTACTTAGATGTTTTAAAATAATATGAAGTATTTAGGTAATGCTGTATCGTTCGAGGGTGTCATCATCATCATCAGCAATAATCCATCGTCGGGTCTCCACTCAGAAAGAGAAGGGGGTCCACCACGCTGACCAAGTGCTATTGGTAGACAAGGGGGTAAACATACAGACTAATAATATTTAAAAAAATGTTTTTTTTTTTTCAATTAGACTTTTACACGTAATACTTACTTTTGAATCGTCAAACGCATCTACCAGTGGTTCAGAATGCCTTTCCTACCAAAAAAAAACCAGTATGAAACATGGCGGTTGCTTTTTTTTAACAATTTGATATGCAATACATATTATTTTCGGATCCCACTTTTCATGTTCAAGAGATGCCCTGAAAAATCTTTCCATTTTCAAGATTCCCAAGCATAATGGTATTAAATCCAAGACAAGTCTATTTGCAAAAAAAAAACACATTTTTACTATCAACGAGGCAATATTTCGCTGTTCCACGTAATTGAATCCCGTTTAACTTAAAATAACATGAAAGGGGAAAAGCTGTAACCCCATACTTAGATACACTTGGTGGAGTTTCCTCAAGAGATAATATTGCTTTTCTATAATAATGTAAGAACAACAATTTGGCTCAGATAATAATAAAATAGCTACTGTTAGTTATTTGTTTTCAGTAGGACCATTTATGACTCCATTACAAGTTGTTGTCTGGTAGGAGGCTTCGGCCGCAGCTAGTGACCTCCCTACCGGCAAAGCCGTGCCGCCAAGTGATTTACCGTTCGGGTACGATGCCGTTTAGAAACCAAAAGTGTATGGTGGTTTAATGAAAACTGCCATACCCCTTCTAGGTTAGCCCGCTTCCGTCTTAGACTGCATTATGATTTACCATCAGATGAGATTGCAGTCAAGGGCTAACATGTATTTGAATAAAAAAACACCTTACATCTGCCGTTATTTCTGCTTATAGGAACATTGCTGGGGCATTGTAAAATAACTCTACCATAAGAAAGAGTTTCATAGTTTATCCATACTAATATTATAAATGCGAAAGTGTGTCTGTCTGTCTATCTATCTGTCTGTCTGCTACCTTTTCACGGCCCAACAGTGTAACCGATTCTGATGAAATTTGGTACAGGGTTAGCTTATATCCCGGGGACGGACATTTTATCCCGGAAAATCAAAGAGTTACCGCGGGATTCCTAAAGACCCATCCACTGAACCGATTTGTATGAAATTTGGTACTGAAGCAGCTTGCGTCCCTGTAATTGAAATAGGCAACTTTTTATCCCGGGAAATCCAACAGTTCCCACGGGATCTATAAAAATCTAAATCCACGCCGACAAAGTCGCGGGCATCCTCTAGTAATTAATATCGTAACACGTCCTTGTTCTCACGCTGCAAATAACCTCTATAGCAAGCAGATTAACTGCCATAAAGGCAATAGAGGCGCTCTTTCATTGCATTACAGAGCCTGAATGGGCGTCGAATTAGCGTAACCGTCGTCAGTATTTCACTGTCGAGTGCGGCTTGCAGCGACGTGACGAGTCCGACACGGGTTCCGACCTCGGCCACACCGAGAGCTGCTGGGGAATTCTTACAAGGACAGAAAGTATAATAACCTAGATATTTTATCTGGTTCGTCGTCAATACTAATTGTTTACATACATCTTATTTATCTAAGTGAAAACTTCTGTAAGCGCGTTGGGCGATTCCAAAGGTAAAATCGAAGGTCGCGTGATCGACATGTTATTGGTTAGCAGGCTCAAATGTCGATAGATGTAAGAACTAAACTAATGTTAATAGTTTTAATTTAAAAATTAAGAAATTTCAACTTTTGATACGCACTACACATGTAAGTAAAAATACATATTATAAAAAACCAATTATTTCATAGTTTTAAGTTTTAACTTCAGTCTCCACTGAATGTTAATTTTATTTTATTTTATTTAATTTTATAACCTTTAATTAATTCGTAATTATTTATTAACACCTTATTGCAAACAAGAAAAGACAATTACATCTTGTATCAAAAGTTTCTATAAAATAACGCACCGGCTCTTCGACTATTCGTATTATTCGCAAATTACAACTCCGGATCGCTTTGATACGAGACTTCTCCAAAATGTTATCGGATTTCAAAATAGTACCATTTGCATTTACATCCTATTCATAGGTAGTCTACTACCTACCTAATAGCCCTTTGACTCTGAAAGGTTTCGAAATGTCTTTTGATTTATATTGGGAGAATTTCCTACTTTCGTAATTTTGGAAATCTTTCTTCGAAAAATTTGAGAAAACTCTTTGATTTTCCGGGATAAAAGTAAACTACGCAACTCTACAAGTCTTTAACTACGAGTATATGCAGGCAATAAATCATTCCAATCGTTGCGGTGTGATTGAAGGACAAACCATATTTATAATATGTGTGGAGCGTGATAAACAGCAGGGCGATTCAGAACGTAAGGTATGGAACGATAACTTACTAAAACGATGTTCCGCATCACCCGGCAGATTAAGTAGCTGCTTATTTATTGGTACACTCATAATAAAAACCAAACAATTTTTGAAAGTTCATTAATGAATAAGTAAAGCTGTACAACGTCGAAGCCCGCAGAGTCGCAGACAACTCATTAAAACAAAATTAATAAGTAATGAACGTTTCACGCAGCGAGGAGGATGTTCATTAACTTTCCTATCAAAACTTTAAGTGCCCGATCCCGGGTCACGTGTCAACGTAATTAAAACAGCTGTTGCGATACAAAACGATCAAATATTACTGCACGTCTTTAAATACTGATGTATCACTTCGATTATTCCGTGTCCATACTTGTGGCCGCTAGGTACAGCAACACCTTCTTGAATCGAATTAGAGTAGCTTCCTCAGGATGTACGATGAGTTTCCCTAGGTGGACACATTTGAAGGCCTTTATATGTACACTAGAGGATGCCCGCGACTTCGTTCGCGTGGATGAAGATCCCGTGGGAACTGTTTGGTTTTCCGGGATAAAAAGTTGTCTATGTCAGTAACATGGATGCAAGCTAACTCGGTACCAAACATACAAATCGGTTGAGCGGATGGGTCTTTAAGAATCCCGTGGGAGCTCTTTGATTTTCCGTGATGAAAAGTAGCTTATGTCCGTCTTCGGGATATAAGCTAACTCTGTACCAAATTTCGTCAGAAACGGTAAAACTGTTGGGCCGTGAAAAGGTAGCATACAGACAGAGAGACAGACAGACACACTTTCGCATTTATAATATCAGTATGAATATGGATTAGAGCAAGGCAGTAGTAGATTATGTTCATCGGAGTCTCGTCGGACACCTGGCATAACCTGCAGATACGAGGTGTGTTCAAAAAGTACCCGGAATTTTCGTTTTTTCAAAAAAATATTTATTTATTCGTCTACATCAATACGGTCCCCTTCAAATTAGTCCCCCCCAGATATAATACACTTATGCCAGCGTTTTTTCCAATCTTCGAAGCACTCTTGATATTCACTTTTTGGTATGTCCTTGATCACTCTCAGCGATTCGGCCTTTATTTCTTCCATAGAGGAAAAACGCCGTTCTTTCATGGGTCTCTTCAACTTTGGGAACAAGAAAAATTCACACGGAGCCATATCTGGTGAATATGGAGGTTGTTTTTGGCCAAAAAATTACGAACAAGCAACGACGAGTGAGAACGACGAGTGAGTTTTGGAATGAATTTTGCTGCCACTCGTTTCATGCCCAAAACATTTGAAAAAATGTTATGACATGAGCCAATTGATATGCCAACTTCATCAGCAACTTCTCTAATTGTGATTCGGCGTTCATTCATAACCCTTTTTTCCACTTTTTTTCACATTTTCATCGATTTTATTGACGTGTTGGGTCGACCGGAGCGTTCGTCATCTTCAACGTCTTCGCGGCCATCTTGGAAACGCTTATACCACTCGTAAACACTTGTTTTTTTCATAGCAGACTCACCATAGGCTTTTTGTAACAGTTCACACACTTTGTTACACTTCATTTCATTTTTTACACAAAATTTAATACAAATTCTTCGACTCTTCCATTGTTTAAACAAGCAAAAATCGCCGAGCTCATAAAAACACGTCGGACCTTAGCGACTACCACAGACAAAGTAATCAGTAAATATAGCTGAAAATTTTATCATACTTTAGGAGCATGAATACCAACACAATAAAAAAATAATTTTGACAATCGGTCTCTGCAGACCCCCGAAATTTAAAAATTCCGGGTACTTTTTGAACACACCTCGTATAATGATATTTAGACCATAATGACCCGTTAAAGTGCGCACTAGATTTTTTTTATTGAGCGCCAGGACCTCAGGCCGCCTTCTGGCCGAAGGAAGGAAAAGACCAGCGAAACGATTCAAGGAACCAAAAGCTTAATTTGCTATAATCCGCTGAAACAGACAAATCTGTATGGTGCATGATGCAGCATGCGATATGTCTACTAAACGTGCAGGAAAAGCCAGCCACCAAGCAAGCAATACGCACCACCACCCCATAAATCCCCCAAAACACATTCGATGCATGTATGGACCTTACAATGCACATTACCTACACTTTACAAATGTATATCATGGACTATATCTATGGTATATCATGGAATTCAGCAAAGTAACGCCTGCTTCCATACCAGACAATAATATCACTTTACACATAGGTTCTATTTTATTGTAAGATATTACGAAGTTGAGAAACTAACGGGGTATTTAGTTGTGCTAATTTTGTGTTCAACAAGTTCCTTAGAAACATGGAAGTCGGAAGTTGTAGCCAATGGGCATCTCTGCACAACTTAGCAAATAGCTGCTAGGCTTGTTTTCAACTATGACGCGTTTGTGGTATGGAGTTACGTTAATTTGGCAAGTTATGACTGTGAACAGTCACAAAACTAGTGATAGTAAAAGAAAAGTCTTAAGTTTTTAAAAATCTTGTCTTATTTCTTGAGTATGTTACCATGAATTTGTAAATAACATTAGCTTATAATCCAACAGAATCAATCTCGTGAGAGTGTAAACTGTCGAAAGATTGTGAACCTCTGAATGACTTGCGCTTGATGATGATGCAGCTTATGATGGAGCGCGCTTGAATAGAAGATGCCTATTCACTCTTGACTTGAGGAAATATGGATTCCACAAAAACCCTGTGTGTATAATGTAAGTATTTGAGCACAAACATCTAGCGGACGGCGCTTAAGCGCTTACGAGCCAATTTGCATGTCCCGCCGCCGCGCTACATCACTGCACTAATCTGACATCGGATAAATCGCTCTCCGGAACAACAAATCTGCGACGGTCTAAACTCTAGTCTAGATACTGGTGCTAGAACGTGGAACAAGCTATCCTGAGTGCTCGCACTAACATGTTGCAGTTAAGATTCCGTTGTGAAATAGGGAATCTTATAGTTTCGCTCAGTCAGTAAGTATGTGAAGTCATTTTAGAAATGTTTTTACACTTCATAACAATAAAAAAACCGGCCAAGTGCGAGTCAGACTCGCGCACCAAGGGATCCGTACTGGGTATTCTTTCCGATATTCTGCACAGTAAATCAAAAACTATTATACATAAAAATAAATTAAAATCTGTTTCAGAACGTACAGGTAAAGCCCTTTCATATAATATCCCACTTGGTATAGTTATCTTACTTTGAAAAGTTAAACACATTTTAATTTTTTTTAATGATGTAACCACAAATTCAAGATTTTCGGATTCATTCCACTTGCGCTATAAGACCTATCTACCTGCCAAATTTCATAATTCTAGGTCAACGGGAAGTACCCTATAGGTTTTCTTGACAGACACGACGGACGGACAGACAGACAGATAGACAACAAAGTGATCCTATAAGGGTTCCGTTTTTCCTTTTGAGGTACGAGACCCTAAAAAACAATTTTAAATCTTTATAAATATCAAAATATCATAATGTCATGACAAAATATAATTTGTCACGACACAGCTTGTTAGGCGGGGTGGGCGCCATTACACGAATAACGCGATCAATGTGATATTCCCCGGGAATCAGGAAATGATTTGAAACAATGAACTCGCGCTGTTGTGTGTACTTCGTTAATCCATTGAATGCGGCTAACAGTTTGCATGTTCTATGTTAATCCTTTACAAATGTTGTGACTAATGGATAGGGTTTGGGATTAAATTAAACATGTATTAGTTTGCTACATGTACCTAATTTGCAAGCGTAGTTTTGTCATTAGATAGCTTAGATAAAGCGCCGAAGAGCATTCAGCTCAGTAGCATCTTTGTGTGGTCTATCGAAACTAGAATTATGGGTAATTATGTTCTGAGAACTTATATGAACAAATATCCCTTTCCGGTTTCCTAGTCGTACTTTAAGTCATAATTTCAATCCATTACCAGCCCACTACTGAGAATAGGTCTCCTCTCAAAACGAGAAGAGCGTAGTCCACAACGTTAGCCAATTGTGGATTGGCAGACTTCACACAACTGTGAGAACATTATGAAGAACTCTCAGGCATGCAGCTATCCTCACGACGTTTTCCTTCACCGTATCTGAAAAGTTACAGGCATGCCCGGGACCGAATCCCGCATTGGAAGTGGACTGGTTTAATAAATCGTTAAATATTTATCTACTTTTTCAAATAATAAAATAGCGAGACGAGCAGGTGGTTGACCTGATGTTAAGTGATTACCGCCGCCCACGAACATTTGCAGTACCAGAGGTACCGCCGATGCGTTGTGGGCCTTTTAGGAATTTGTTGGTAATAAAACTTAAGTATTTCAGTTGTCGTAGTGTAGCAGTCTCCCACAGTGGGAGAGTGGGGAGATGGAGATAAGGCAGACCCTCGTCATGCCTGTGTCCCGTGCGTTGTTTGTCCGCATTTTTATCCCGCGTCCGATCCTGGACTGATTGTGGCGGAACAAATTAAATCTCGACTTCTGTACCTTTGATATTTCCTGTGGGGAGGTTTGGTTGGCTACTATCGTTTAAGATTACTTTCTTCGTTCATTTGTTTCTATCTTTATTTACTACTAGCTGATGCCCGCTATTTCATCCGCGTGGATTCAAGTTTTCCAAAATCCCGTGGGAACTCTTTGATTTTCCGGGATAAAAAGTAGCCTATGTACTAATCCAGGACATCTACCTCCATCCCCAGCCAAATCCATCCAGTAGTTTTTGCGTGAAGGAGTAACAAACATACACACACACACATACACCACACAAACTATCGCCTTTACAATATTAGTGTGATATCCGTTCGTTGATTCAACCGCGTCGTGTTGATCGCTGTAATTTGACTTTGTGATTTTGCAGTGCAGACTTATCTCCTGAAGATGTCCCAGTGTCGGAATGGAACATACCTAATTAGAAGATTTCAAGTGCGGTGTTGCGTGATCGTGGTCCATATTGCTTGCTTTTCCTGCACGTGCAGTAGCACCGTATAGGTTTATCCGCTTTGATGGATTAATTATAGCAAATTAATACTGTTATTCCTTTACGTGACCTCCGCTAAGTAAAATAAATAATCACGACAAAAAATACCCCTTTCCTATGTTCAACTGGGCCAATTTATTAACGCAATCACTTATAATTCTTTAGCTCTATTTGCCTTCATTTTTAAAGCCATCGCTTCAATAAACTGGGACATCAAAGGCAATGTTTAGTTTTTATTTTCAATTAATGTCCGCTTCGGAATCAGAGATTTCTACATTTATGCCAATCGCCATCGCTCCCGGGATGCAAATCAGATGAATTGTGAAAACACAATTTTTTATCCCTCTTTGATCACAAAGGACTTATATAAATGACGCTGGAGGGTTATACTTGAAGATGAGCTAACTTCAAATTATTGCAATTTTGTTTTTTTTTTTATGCACTTGACAGAAATCATGTGTACTTGACAAAATTCATGCAAAGAGATTATAAAGTCTTGGTTGGTACACGGTTACCTATAAGATGCTTATTGACTCTTACCTTAGGTACCTACTTGCTCGAATGAAGTGTACCTACATCGCTACCCATGTATTATTATCAATGCGAAAGTGTGTTTGTTAGTTCGTTTATCCTCCAATCACGTCGCAACGGATCGATGTGATTGATGGATGGATGCATGGATATTGGATATAGTTCAAGGCCTGGAGAGTGACATAGGCTACTATTTATCTCTGAAAATCAAAGAGTTTCCATGGGATTTAAAAAAATCAAATCCACGCAGACAAAGTTGTGGGCATCAGGTAGTAGGGTATAAAAGAAACATGGACGCCAGAAGAGTGTTTCACACCTTAGCACTTCGTATTATTTGAAGTCAACCAAATGGGGTGCTAACGCTTATGGATTTGAAGGAGCTCCCTACCCGGTGGACAGACGACATGAACCTTCATTCATTCATTCATCGCTGGATTCAGATTGCTCAAGACCGTGGTATATGGAAGTCCCTACAATAGACCTATATCCAGTATTGCACATCTATCGGTTGATAATGATCATGA
The DNA here is from genome assembly GCF_905333055.1 of Maniola jurtina. Taxonomy (NCBI): domain Eukaryota; kingdom Metazoa; phylum Arthropoda; class Insecta; order Lepidoptera; family Nymphalidae; genus Maniola; species Maniola jurtina. Next base: position 16,855,535 of record NC_060030.1, on the reverse strand, counting down.
AGATGACAATACTGTGCAGTACCAATTAATATTGAACTATGACCTTATCTGCAGTTCAAATTCTAAGTATCAAGCCCAAATATACGCTAGTATCTAGAATCTAGATACATAATAACTTTGTGGAAGGCTCGCCCTCTAAGCACTGTAATAGGTTTGTTCATTACGTCGGGTACTGAATTAGTGATGCTCCCCAAATCAATCACGCTACAACCACTGATACCATAACTCTAGATATACAGTTTCGCGCGAGTGAACTATGACCTCGTTAGTTCTTATTTCAGTGTGAACACACGCTAAAATCTAAATAATAGCTTCGTGGAAGGCCCGCCCTCTAAACTGACTAATGTAATGGGTTCGCTCATTATGCCTTGTACTAAATTAGTACGGATCCTCGAATCAATCACGCAGTTCCATTGATATACGATACCCAAGATATACAGGCTCGTGTGACGGATAATTTGCCCTGCTTCATGTATGTATAAAAAATTTGCCTTTTTTGCCGATTTTTTTTTTAATAGTCTATGGCTTAGTGTTCGTCTTTCTTCGTGTGTCTTGTTTGAGATAGATTATAATATTTTCAGTCTGTATCTTTGCTTATAATAATATTATCAATACCAACCAATTTATTTGAGCCGGATTTATAATCAGTTTACGTTCAGATCTCTCTGAATATTTCCCATTATTGTTATTTTTCGGAACGATCTGATAAAACCTATTTGATTATTCATTCATTTGGGAATATTTATTTTAATGAATCGTAGTCGTAATTATTTTTAAGGAGAAATGAATTCTTGATCATTTTCAATTTCGTGGTTATTTTTTTTAGTTTAAATGACTTTGCTTTTTATAAGATGGGCCATTAATTTTCTTTTGACTATTTTTAGTCAACAAAAAGTGGAAACGATTTTCTGAACCAATAGTAGATTTATTACTTATCACCAAATATATCTACACCTGAAAAACGAACATTTTCAGGGTTCATGTATTTATATATGTATGCATATTTCTTATTCCACCATAACTCTTATAAATGCTTAGCCAAATTAAGATGTATGGTTCATAAATCTGAAAAAGTCTAAATAGCAGGGCAGGCGTGTTTTGTTAATATTTTAATTATTATAATAAGACTTGTTTTAATAATAATACTCTTTACAAAAAACTATCAGACTGATTTTTAGGATGTTCTTTCATTAATTATTATTATATAATCGTCCCTATTACTAACCAAAAAATGCGGGCTATATACCTATCGATAATTTCATTGTAGGTCACATGATTTTTAACAGCTATTTAGCATTTTACGATATTTAATTTCTTTGTGCTGAAATCAGATCTGGCTAGCTGAGACCATAGAATTTTCGTATTAATTTTCCACAGTTATAGCGGATTCAATTGATTGCAATCATGAATTCGTATTCCAGCGAACTTTCTTGTCTCTTTCAAAGCGAAGTCGGGTGATTCCGCAAAACTTTCCAATTAACACCTGCCTCGGCAATAATTCCAATCAATACAACTTTGACTAATTAACAGATGCGCGGAATTTCATTGAAAGTTTGCAGCTCGGAAATCGGCGAATGGGATTTTCTTAATGAGGGCGTCCCACTTCGCTAACACAGTTTCACAGAAAAATTATGATTTTTCTTTGGTTTCAACGATAAAGTACGACTCGTACTCATGTTTTCGAAAAAAACTGTTTCAGTTATATAATGTGTTGGTGTTACTAATACAAACACCTTTTATATACCTGTATGTATTAGATAGGGCTTGTATAAAATCTGAACATTATATACAACTAGCATCCGCTCGCGGATTCTTTCGGCACAAATCCAATTTAATGTTATTAAATAATGTAAAATGGTGTCTGTCTCTCTGTCAGCTAGGCTAATACGTATGTTTTATCCCGAAAAATCGAAGAGTTCAATCGGGATTCTTAAAGGCTCATCCGTTTAAGCGATTCATATGAAATTAGGTACAAAGGTAGCTTCCGTCCTGGAAATTGACAAAAGCAACTTTTATCTTTGAAATGCAAAGAGTTTCCACGGGATTTTTAAAAAACCTAAATCCACGCAGACGAAGACGAGGGTATCATCTAGTAGGTAATAATTGTATGACAACCGAACTCACATGTTTGTCGGAGTATGTCCGACTAGTTTCGACTTTCAAGCCCGGGGTTTCTGTCTGGCGCCTAGAAGACTGTCCCCCTGAGGAAAGGACCCCACACGGGTTCCAAAATATTCACCGAAAAAACGTGAATTCAATCGTCATATAATTATATTTATAGAGAAAATTATCTATAATAACAATCTATAGAATAACTTTGATAAAGAATTATAAGTAGGTACTCGCCCGGTTATTCATACTATTAAAGAGTCAATACCCTTTACTTATAATATAAGAGGTAATATTGGAGTTCAAAGGAAGAAAAGATATCAAATAAAATGTAGGGTTTTCCTCAATAGTACACGTAAGTATACCTTTCTGGAGCAACTTCCCTATGTAATAATTTGGCGGAAATTAGCAGAGCTGATAAATGGCGCCAATCGTAGTTATTTATTGCGACGTGTCATCGAGAGACCTTTATGTAATGGATGGGGAACACTGAAATGGACATACAAATGTCTGGAATGGAAATGTCTGTCTGTCTGTCTGTCTGTCTGTCAAGAAAACCTATAGGGTGCTTTCCGTTGATCTAGACTCATGAAAGGCAGGTAGTTATTATAGCACAAGTAAAGGAAAAAATTCGAAAACCGTGAATTTAGGGTTACATCACAAAAAAAAAAATTAAATGAGTTCAGGAACAAATAAATAATAATTTTTTTTGCATTAAATCAGCCTGTTATAATAGTTTTTATGTATAATAGTTTTTTAGTTATCGTGCAAAATGTTTAAAAAATACCCAAGTACGGAACCCTAAAATCTGCCAACATTATTGCGTACAAGAGATATGGACAGAGGTAATAATTCTCTCGTCTCGTTGGCCTCACTAATAGTAGTTACCTAGAGACAACTGTTTAACTTGCAAAAAAAGTTTTTCCTCCAATAACAATGCTTTTCGTGTTTCTGCGATAATTACCCGGAAATGAGAGACCCGCCAGACTAATGGCACCAATCGCGGATATTAATGTGATGTCACCCGCGACTTTCCTGAAGGCTGAAGGTATTCATTGCTTGTGTGCGGAGGGTTAGGCTGCGTTTCCACTGAACTGTAGAAGAGCGGAGCTGAGAAAAGTGATGGGAGTTTTCAATGAAGCGGACCGAGCTAGAACGAGTTGGGACACTTTGGTGCATTTTTGCACGGGTCCAAGCGTGGTGCCTACACTCTCCTCATTCTGAGAGGAGTTCAGTGCTCTGTAGTGGCCCGGCGATTGCTTATGATGATGATGATAGTGATGATCAGTTAATGATTGACTGAGTCCGAGATATTGCTCTTAGACCAAGCGGTACCTCTGGTGCTGCAAATGTTCATGGGCGGCGGTAATCACTTAACACCAGGTGACCCGCCTGCTCGTTTGCGCGCTATTTTTTATATAAAAAAACAGTGCTCAATATTGTGACAGGGAGGTCATCAAATCATCTAACATGACCATACTTCCGCTCTTTTCCCCACTGCTCAAGTCGATTCAGTGGAAAGGTACCTTTACTAGCTTGTGGCCGGCGAGTAATTATTGTAGTGATAGTGTAACAAATATGAGCTGATGGAGGTAATCACACCGCTTTGTGTGGAAGAGATATATTCCTTTCATTTTTCTTGCACTCTTTATTAGTCATTAATCTCTTATCAGTGTGGGATTTGATGGTGATTTGCGAGATAATATGACCAGTATAGTGTTAAGTATATTATAATACCTTACAAATACCTAAATCTTTACCGTACGTTTGTATAGCATAATCTATTCTTCTACTTTTGATAACCACATAACCCCATAACCCCATGGTAAGCGCGTAGTTTTATACGGTTCTGGGATCGATTCTCGAGAGAGGAAGTTTGTTATTATTTCAAAATTTAGTCTAGTCTAATGAAAAGCTTTGGCTGGGCTAGTGTGCATCCTATCGGCAAAGATGTGCCACCAAGTTATTTGGCATTCCTGTACGATGCCGCGTATATGCTAATAATAGGGGTGTGAGTTTCCTAAAACTGCCATATTATACTTAGGTTACACCAGTTTTGTCTTAGGCTGCGCCATAACTACCGTCAGGTGAGTCACAGTCAAGGATTTAAAAAAAAGTTTTAAACGCTCGGTCTAACTTGATTCCATAACATCTGACCACACACCGATATTTATACAAATAAAGAATTGATTTGAATCAATCGAACCTGAAATACAACTTGACCTAGTTGGTTGGTTGGTTTACAAATCCAAATATACATTACGGACGGAATAGAATAGAAGAGTTTTTTTTCAAGTAAATTTTAGTGCTTTCGAAAACCAACAAACAAACACACTTTCGCATTTATAATAGTGATGAGATCCTGTACTAAATGCCAAAACAGACTATGTGCTCTCCTGCACACATTTTAGACTACTCGTATCATTGACTAGGTACTCGTAGGTACATAATATATTATCATGAAGCGAGATGGCAACCAACCGTTTACTCTACGAATAAAATAAACAAACATACTCGCTGTCTCTGGCCTTTATCTAAAACATATAAAGTATAATGCTAAAGTTTTAAGTAAGTACTAAAATGTTAAAGCAAACATCCAATTGGAGATACGAGCCGTGGTCCAGCGAGCGGCGTGTGTGTGTTTGTTTAGCTCATAGCTTCTGATTTTCTTCGACGTCGAGTTGTGTTGACCGACGGAGCAACGTGATTATAGCAAACAGACAAACAAACCGCTCTACGGACTGTGAACTGGTTACGTTGAATCTAGGGCATCTGGCTGATTCGCCTCCTCTAGCTAGAAGCCTAGACATATCGTTCTATCTTATCTCTGTGATATACTACCTAAACTAAGAGGACATAATATTATTTTATTTTTTCTTCTATTTTTAGCGACGGTAGATTTTTAAATTCTGAAGGAACTTTTTGACTGTCGGGATAAAAATATTGATCTTCGGAATGCTAGCAAGTCTCTACCAGATTTCGTCAAAATTAGGTAAGTGGACTATAGATTGCGACAGACCGACATGGCAATCGGGATATAAGGGCGACGCTACGTACACCCGCATAGCGCTCGCGCTATCCCGCACCGGGTTAGCGCGGGGGCTGTTTTTGCCCCGATTGCCCTGTCGACCTGTCGCGAACATTAGGTAGTGTCATCTTTTTAGTAGCGAAAAATAGAGCGAAATCCAACAATTCGGCACAATTTCGCCCAGAGGCAAGTTATGACTGCAGGCACTAGGAAAATCGTCAAAAACTCGCAAAATAGAAAATCTTTTGACCTAATTTACGAAGATCTAGGGCGAGTATAGAAACCTGGGACCAAAGAGCATCTTAGATTGCGCTCCCCGCTGAGATGAGATAAAAGATAAGCTCCAGTGTGGCTCCACATATGCCGATAGCTATCTTAGCTCCGAAACCAATTTTAAAAGGCTTATCCGGCATTAGTTTCGAAGGTAGTTAAGCTAATTGCTTCGCTATCGTGTTGTGTGGAAGTATAACAAGTTCCAACAACAAAACCGCATAACAACGATATAAAATATAATTGAAAAAGTGTTAACGGGTGTAAGTGCAAACTATTTTAATTAAAAATTCCTTTTAGCGGTTCACGATATGTTAAGTATAAGTACTACTTTTTATCCCGGAGAATAAAATAGTTCCCACGGGATTTTCGACAACCTTAATCCACGCAGACGAAGTCGCGGGCATCAGCTAGTTTTAAATAAAGCGATAGAATTATTATCACACCCTCTATTCAAATAGAGAGATAAATCAAAAATGAGAAAGGATATATTCAAATCCCTGATCAATATTTAGTTAAAATCCCCAGGTTGTTAATTAAAAATTTGAGCAAAAACTTGCTATTTGGGTAATTGCTCAAAGGCGTATCGGCTTTCATTGGTTGATTGTATTAATATGGCTGCGAAAATGGAAACATTTTCCCAATTTATCAGAATCGGATTGAATGTCGGGGAAAAAATCGCTTTAAAACATTTAGGTTGTCAATGAATTTATTACACTTTATGTGATCAATTTGAGCGATATCATATTTTTGACGAACTGTGTAAAGTAATAGACTACCAGCGAAAAATATTTTACATTTTCACATTATATTTTATTTTTATATGAGTACAGCTACTAGTTTAGCGCATGGAATTCAGTTTGTGATTGTCAGAGTACATACATACTCTAAATAATCAGGCTTTTTTCCCGAAAGGGTAAGCAGCAATGTACACAAAGCAAAACAAATCGGTAAGCAGGCAACACAACGAAGCATTATGTGTGTGCATAACTCGTTTACTTATTATTTTACACCTATCTCTCTTTAATGAATTGTCGGTCTCTTTTCACCATACCTACTTGCAATAATTACAAATTACATATTTCGCTGATTTCCCCACAGCAGGCACTAGGTAGTATTGCCGCTTACCCACGCTGATAGAATCCGATCGTCGAAGCACAATTATGTCAGAGTAAAATGGCCTTAAACCACCTTGAGATAACGTCTAAAATTCACGACTTTAATTAGCAGTTTTCACTTGCAGTGCTGGCTGTAGATATGTGGACGAATTTAAGCTTTAAAACAAGACAGTTAAGGTCTATTCATCACTGAAATGTTTCGAACCCACAAAACGATAAATTATGCGGTGTAGGTATACCTATAGATTACAGAATGGCAATATCAAGTTGATGTCCCATTTTTTAAATCTACCCTACCTATTTTATAAATTATTGTCAAATAGAACTTGAGCACGCGGATTAATAGATCCTTGTAGTGAATTCATTTATGGTGTATTGTGTTATTTTTCACACTGAATAACTACTGAACTTCACCATGGAACGTTTATTTATCTTTGTTTAAAAAGCAGAGATTGTTATTTGAGCGGAATATTTCGATAACCGAAATCGATGATATCGGTAAGTAAACAAATATAACCTACTCGTATTGAAATTATGTTTATGGTTTTACTTATGTGCATTTAGTATTTTCTAAATGTTAGCGTAATGTTTTTAGTCCATTTAATACTTTTAATCAGACGCATTATAATATAACAATGTAACCAATATACTAAATACTAGTTGATGCCCGCGACTTCATTCCCGTGTATATAGGTTATTAAAAATCCCGTGGAACTCATTAATTTTCCGGGATAAAAAGTAACCTATGTATTAATCCAGGATATAATCATTTACAGATGAATACCGTGCGCTTGTGGGTCTGTCACTACGGAGAAACGGGGCATGTAGACAATTGTTGACCTGGGCCCAAACCATCAGCTTATAAGATGGAGTCACATCACCACCAAGAAATCGTTGCAATGCATAGCGTGGATTCCTTTTTAAAAATTTGGTTGACAGCGACCAAGCACAATGTAGTTCTACAAACTGTGCGGAAGCATTTGCGTGCGGCCGGAATACATTACGAAGAAAATATTACGAATGGTTTGCACCAGGACCATAGACTTTCATTTTGCAATGAAATATATAAACTTTGACTGATGTAATTACGTTGTTATTTTTAATAATGAAAAATCTTTTGAGTCGGACAAGGATGGACGTAAAATACTATAATAATAGAACAACAGGTAAACGATATATTATACTTTGAATAAAGTGGTAACTTCAACCTGGGAGTCTCTGCGGGGCAGCATAGACTTGCTGGAATATGGTTACTAACATGACGAGTCGATTACAAAAAGTAATAGCTTACGAGGGTGGCCTACCTTTATACATTATTAAATAAAGTATAGGTAATTAATTTAATTCTATTTGTGAGTGATGTTATTGTTATTGCAGTTAGAAGTTATAATTGATTTTGATTTCTAACTAAGTAATTAACATGTTGATTCATCTCACAAACCTAAAAGTAACCCAAAACGTAAATAAAACATTACGTTCATACTTGACCGACTTTTAGCATACTTCACATCGATATTGGTTTTAAATTACTATAGGAGTAATAGGAGTAGATAAAGTATGTCAAATTTTTTTCCTCTTTTGTATACCTTCTGTTAACTTGATGTGTTAATTTTTTGACAAGCGTCTTATTTATTTCTTGCTTATTATAATAATTTATGAACTGCACAAAAGACAAATAAATAACTTCTAAAATAGAAAAGTGTTATTATTTTTGTTTTTTCTTGCTTATAATTATATTGTTTGAAAGTATGATAATTTTGACTGTATAAAGAAGACAAAATAAATAATTGCAAAAATAAAAAAGCAATCCCCCACTAGGATTAGAACTCACGCCATATTTAAGAACTTCAACACTATTACCACTCGGCCATCAGAACTATGTTGACGAATGTGAAATTTGCAACCCTATACGACTGGTAAGGTTATCTAGAAGTGTGAGTGAGTGTAGTAAGTGTGAGTGTATCTATTATCGGATAGCATCGGGTCGTATCTTTGTGTGTTATACATACGCGCGCATTAGTATGCTCTGCCAAGCGAATTATTTTTCCGAGTGTACCACATACATATTTTGAACATTGAAAATCACTTTTTAATTTTAAATTATAAATTTTCCTCATAAAATGCAATTCTGACGTATAATTAAAAGGTGTATAGCTGAGCATATTGTTGCAGATTTTTTTTTTAGATCGACCTTATCAATATTTTGGAAAAAAATAAAGGAAGAAACAAAAACTTTTATTTTGTAAACAGTTATTTATTATTATTCATCACAAGTTATTATAACCTAAGGTTTGGTTATCCAGGCGCTTTCAATGGGAATCCATTTATTTATTAAAAAGAATTAAATTATTATTCTTTTGATTATTAATTATATGACCAAGCATTAAAGCCAACATGCCTCAAGGCCTCAATCAGAAGAATTGCCGGAATAAACTTTTTAAGAGTGGCACAAGACAAAAAAAAGGATTGCATCCTAGCATAGTACTGTATATCTTGTCCATACAGCGCTGATGTACCTAAAAACAATACAATTATAATATATTTATAATATATTATATAATAAATTATTATAATATATTATAAATAAATTAAATAATAATTAACTCTCGTAAATTTTAATCATATACATAATAGAGATAAATAGCCGGAGATAATCATAATTTTGTTTTGAATTAATTGAAATTAATTAAGACCGTTAGAAGCCGTCACAACAACGTTAATTCTTGTTCACCGTGCTACTTATTCCCGCCCCAGTTGTGAAACTCTTTGAAGTAAGTTTCATAAAGCATTGTTTGAGAGGCAAAGTACAATAGTTCGAGAACAGATGCTCAGGTTATTAAATTATTTAGCCGTTTGATCTAGCTAAGTAATTGTTCAGTAATGAGTACAAGTAAAACACAACTTTCTCTTACGTCAACAAAATGAGGTCCACAATTAGGAACTTCATTATACCCCTTTTAGGAAATAGAAAGTTTCAGGAAAATATATTCTCACTTGTTTTGCTGTGTTGTTCATCTTTTTTAAATATTTATGTTGAAATCTTCTTTGTCTAAAATACGGTTCTTGCGAAGATTTCGCGCGTCTCTGGCAACTAATGTTTATCATCAAATTAAATGTGCTTCACGAGTTTCATACACTCATCCACTGTTAGAGCCTTCCCTAGTGAGTATCACCATACTCGGGTCCTCAGCCTATTGAAAAAATTTAAAAACGCGATTGCTGTGTCAAAAAATTCAAAAAGAGACTTTTCACATTTAATGGCACCATACAGCCGCTATCTTAATTTTTTTTAATTTTGTCACTCGAGATGATGTAAGGATTAAAAAAGACCCTACATCCAAATCTATTCAGGTATTTAGAAGTTATAGTGTAATAAAGAAACGCACATAACATGCACCCTGAAACATTACATTTCCTTTTTGGTTAGGTTAGGTGTAAAAGAGGCTTCTTTCGCATTCTTTTTGGAGCTCTTTTTGAAGTCGTATGCAAATGCTCTGTAAAGAAGTGTGAAAATGAAATGTACTGCAATTGTGTGCAACAGTGACAGGTAAACTCCCCCGCCGCCCGCCGGTCCCAAACCGTTACAGAAACGATTACAAAACGGATTCGTGCCTGAAACACATTTGCTGCAAACGTTGCATTCCGTATTGGATGTGATTCATCACGCGCCACGCAATTCACCTTTCATCGCTTTTATCGCTTTTAATGTGCTTAGTATAAGATTATACGCCTCACTACATAGATAGAATACGAACGTCGATACACAATAACGTCAGAGTAAATTGGATTTATAGATTTAAAATAAGAAATTTATCATATTACTAGGTGATGCCAACGACTTCGTCCGCGTGGATATATGTTTAAAAATCTCGCACCAACCATGGATTTTAATGGGGTAAAATTATTGGTATTACCTATTTTCATTCCAAATTTCAGCAAATCCGTCCAGTAGTTTTTCATGAAAGAGTAACAAACGTAGAGCCTCAATAGCTCAACCGGTAAAGGAGTGGACTGAAAACCGTACAAACCTCGCCCGTTGCACTATTGTCGTACCTACTCCTAGCACAAGCCTAACGCTTAGTTGGAGAGGAAAGGGGAATATTAGTCATTTAACATGGTTGATATTCTTTTTTTTTTTAAAAAAAAACATACACACACTCACACATTCAACACCACCGATTTTAATTTTTCGCTTGGATCGCTATTTATTGATATTTATAGAACTTGAGCTTTAAAGTTAAGATAGATTTTACTTTGACGTTGAAGTGTCTCGACGCTCGAAATCTATCAACGTTGTAGAAATGTAAAATCTCATACTAAGCACAGAGTTGTGCGACCTGGCTCGTTCATTACCTTAGTTCATGCTTTATTTCTAGCTTTGCCCTCATTTTGGTCAAAGTAACTTTTTTATTGACTTTAGCGGAGCTTAGGAGCGTTGCCCGTTCATTACGTTGACTGACTGCTGCAGCTTTACTATCAAAGTCCTAATTTTGGTCCAACAGCGTTCTATCAATCACGTTTAGGCCTTTTTTACCCTGTTCATTCATTAACGTGATGAAATATTCGGCTAGTTTGTAGGACATCTTTTTAAAATTCTTTTCAGGGTTCCATTTTAGTAAAACAAGGAACCCTTATAAGTTCGTAAAGTTCGTTTATCCGTTTGTTCTGGTGAGGTTGCTGTGACCATGGGAGGTGGTGGGATGTCCGATTGTCCATCTGTCCATCTATCCATCTGTCTGTCTATCTGTGCAATTTGAATTTAAAAACAAATTAAAAGTCGTCAAAAACAGAAAAAAATATTTTCAAACGTTTTCCTCTTATTTTATCCACGTGTTTATTTAAATCCTTCAGTTAACGAAGGGTTTTTCCTTGTTATTATTACATTACTTTATGAAAAACAGAATAAAACGTAGAAAGTCCCCACCTGCATTTCTATCTCCATTAGGTGAAGTTAAAATGAAATTAATTAAACTACATTGCATTCAGCGCGCTACAAAGTAATTAATTTCTTTCTTCAAACTTGCTAATGGAGTATGAAAAGGTTGCCAGCGAGCTTAACTCTCTCTTATTTTTAGCGTCTGTATTAGTAATGCACCTTAGCACGAGTTTGCACATCTCGATAACTTTGCTAGATTTCGAGTATAAACACTATAACGATGGTGTAATCTAAAAGAAAAATCAAACAAAACAAAATGGACTTATAAATAAAGTTTTAATATGTATAATTCTGTTGGTTCTTCTAATAAAATAAAATAGAAATAAATGTGAATCGGCAGACTTTGAAAACATAAGAGACCTCTCAGGTTTTAGGCTTTCTCTTAATGTTTTCCTTCACCGTTAAAGTAATTCATATTTATTTGCTTAAAACGCACATACCTAACTCTGAAAAATTATTGCATGCCCGAGGTCGAACTCCAGGCCCCCCGAATAGAAAACACTCTTAACCACTAAGCTATCAGCGCTTTTCTAATCAGTAGGTACCAATAATAATTATGAACTAGCTGGATTTTCGAAAATATACTCAAAGGCTACAAATTGTAGGTTAGATTTGCGGTTACAGTGATTGTACTTATGCACACACGGCGCTAGATGGAACGGCAAAGCCACGGAAACATGAATTAGTATAGAAGTGGTAAGAGCATGAAACTGTATGAAGTGTAGTGAAACATCAGTGGATGATATTGTCAAACTTATTCGTACAGCGTTAAAGTTTAATTTAAGTAGCTTTGAATGCTACATATTTATATTCTTTCTTATTATTTTTGTATGTGAAAATTATTGAAAAGCGGCTACAAGCTTGACTATAGATATTAAACATGCCTGCAACTTCATGTCGTCTGATTTGCCATTACCGAAATTCCATACTAATACAACACTAATACCGATATGTCATAGTTAGAGAATTAACATGTGAAATTTCAAGTTTCTAGATCCAGATGTTGGATCTTAGGTCTATGATTCTGTTGAGCTGATGAGATCTGTTGTATCTATAGATGAGTGCGTTGCTAATATTCGATGACAATCTGAGTCCCGGTTTCCCTATTTCAAACAGCACATATCATTTCTATTTCCTTTTAGAATTCGGTGGGCGGAGCGGACGGACGGACTGAAATACTACATGTAGTGCGCTGCGGTTAGACTTGCATTAGCCCGCAATGCTGGGAGTGGATTAATGGCGGGAAATAATGGAACAAATAGTTGGATCTATACGTCGCGTACTGTCATTGGTGTACACACTACACGGTGATTTCGGCGTTATTAGGCACACAATTTACTTTCTAAATTCAAAAGTAATTTGACAGTGGCGTCGATTCTCTTGTTTTTTTTTTTTCTAAAATAAATTTAGAGTATTTGCATCTATTTAGTTTTAATTTTGCTGAAAGAGGACGGAAAACATTTTTTTTAATGCACTCTACAAATTTAAACAGGCATACTACTGGCACATAAAGTCACAAGTTTTGACGGGTCTATATTAAATTGGGATTGTCTGTCCTTATCTTATTACATCAATAAGAAAGAGATGCGATTACTCTAAAAAGTTAAGTATACCAATGATTCCGTCATATCCATACCAGTTTTAAGTTTTGGTCGTTGGTTAGTCATATTCATACTAATATTGAACACATGAACCACGATAGCCTAGTGGTTAAGATGTCCGCTTCATAACCCCATTTCTGAGAGGAGGCAGTGCTCAGAAGTGAGTATAATAATGAATTAAATACCTTAAGTAGGTAAGTATATCTTTGATTCTTACGATTATTAATAAAACTTTGCGTTGCGCTTGTATGTATGGCGCCTCCCGCCCGAGGGGAGGTTAACATTTCGGTGGAAACTGGCGCCGCATATGCCTCGAATTTGATATTTACTATTCCACACATCAGCAATGAGAGGCTATAGAATATACCCACATGTAGGTCAGCTGGGCACCGGGAAATCTCTCCAGCTATGAAAGGAGGATGTATGTTAACTTTTTTTCATAATAAAGCAGTTTCCAGCCAATTTCCATTTTGCGTACCCTAGGCGTACGGCTTTTGTTTGTAAAATATAAATTCATAACGTTGTTTTAAAGTGAAAAGTTGAGATTTGATGATGAAACGAAAGAGCGACACTAAAAAGAGACAAACACATATTTATATCTATAGGATTTAGCCTGCGACAGGATAAGTTAAAATACATTATACTTACAATGTTTCTATTATTCAGTCAGTCAGTTTCTCATCTATAAATATATACGTATTGTCATAAAATACGTTTCATGATCTATCAATGCACCTAGCCTTAATCACTGAGGTTAGAAATTTGAAATTTTACTGTAGTTTCTTTTGTGACGTATGTAGTAGGCGCTAAAGAAACTATTTTTGGAAATTCCATCCCTAAACTAAGGGGTTGAATAAAACTCAAATTCAAATTTCTTTATTGCAAATACTATGGGTAAATAAGGGAAGAATTTTTTTTTTTTTAAGTTTAATTTTTTTTTAAAGTTTGTATGATAAACCTATTGAATTAACCTATAAAAATTGGTATTTGGACTTTTGATCAAAAATTAAGAAGTAGGTACGTATTTCGGGATTTTTATGAATTCTACCCTTTCATTGATGCATTTTTGAAAATTCCTTTCAAGCAAAGCCAGGGTGAGTCAGTTAGTTGTAAATAAATGGAAGTTATTTTGCGCTGCAGTTCGCGGCAAGTGGAAACTCTGCGGAGCTGTACCCTCTCCAGTGTCAAAGGAGAAACGCGATTGTGTGTGACATGTGAACCCTTTTGTTATTATTATATTACGAGTAAATGTTCGCAGTCTTATTTGCATTTTGCTGTTGCTGGAGTAGTGCACAAACGCATTTAGATAAACGTGAACCAAATAATATAAAAAGTAGACACTACAACATAACATCGTCACATCGCGATAAAGGATACATCATATTTTAATCCTGCGCGTTTTGCTGTGTGATGCTGCATGGAGCGCGCTTGTTTAGAAGACGCCTTGTAAGTCTTGACTTGAAGGTAAAGTATAGGTAACACTAATAGCGTAAGGGCGTCCCATATCCTAGTGGTTCGAGCTAGAAACGAGGAAGGAAATTGCTTCATACCTCAGTACGTGGAATTTCGACTAGGGACGGGGCAGACGATGCCTTGCGGTACGGTAGTAGAAAGGTAAAGGATTGCAGCTGATGGTGGAAAGACTAACATTCTTTATGTACAGTCAAAGGCCGTGAGTCGTTTAGCACCTGTATAATCATATTTGCGTGGCACGGTTATGCACATGCGTTAAGTGTCTGTAGCGTGTTTATAGGAAAAGGTCTGATAGGTTTTGATGCAATAGTTTCGCGGAATTGCTACTCGAATTCTGAGGCTGACCGTACCTATTAAGAAAGAGAGGCCGCCAATTTTTTGAATCCTAACAAGTGTAAATTAAAAATTTATAACACCCCCGACGATCCAAAGTATTTTTTGAGTTTTCCAAAACATCATTTTCAAATAAATAATTATGTATTTAGGCAACGTCCATCTTGACAGCTTGACATTTGTCTATTGACCTTGGATGAATAAATACTCAGGATGGTATGCTCCGAAAAGTCAAATGAAGCAGGGCTAACTGTCAGTTGATGAGTATGTGTGCGTTATGGAATGATACCATCCACATATGAAAATTTGCCTATTTTCCTATTTTTCCCTATTTTTCCCTTTCACGATGATTATTATTAATAAATGAGATCTCATTAGATTAGTCTTTATTATGATAGTTACAAATCAATGGATGTTCGATGATAAAAATAATAATAATAGATTGCAACGTATTAAAATTTACCTACTCTGTTTTTACATAACTTTGAATTTTACAGTATAGGGCCTCTGGCCCTATTGAAAATCTCTGCTTAACAGGGTGCCCATCACCATATATACTATATAATCGTATCCTGACAGTTAAAAATTAAAAAGTTAAAAAGTCAAATATAAAAACACAATATATTCACTAAAAATATTTAATAATAATCCAAGTATGTACCAGTTGGCGATTTTGTTTAGCGTAGCTCGCAGGGTTAGTAGACTATTCACTACTTTTGGTGTTATACACCGGGCAAGTTTACATCCTTATATCGTAGATCTCTTACCAAATTACACAAAGCGGCTCTTGGGTAGCGGTTTTTTTTTCTCTAAGCCAAATTCAAAGTTATTTATTCAAAATGGGTTCATATTTTATTTGTCTTGTGTTTTCTGACATTTATGACCTTAAAAAAATATCTAAGTAAAGATAAATATTCTAGCTATCCGTATAGCGTCCCATCTTTGACCACATCACGCGTGACGAGTCCTCCGTTCGTCGCTAAGGTTGTTTTGGCGGGTGCCTACTACCTATCATGGACTAACTATAACTAAATAATATTATTAATGTAGTAAGATTTTGATTACCTATTTATTTATTTCTTTATTGCACACACAAACATATACATTTACAAAAAGCATAGAAGACAACATGGTACCTAGGTACCTAATTACGTAGGTACTTCATGATAAATTACGTAGGTACCTAGGTACTTCATGATAAATTTGGCATGCAGCTATTATGACGGAGACTGGTATATTAAATGTACTACAATTTAGTAATAAGTTTTGTTTTAGTTAAATTTCAATATCAGTTTAAAATCTTTTAATTAACAAAACAGCCCTTTTCGCTTAATTATATTATGATTGTCATCAAAAATAAAATATAAATTTGTCTAAATATAATGAAAAAAAAATTGCTCATTTTTAGGCAAAATTACCCCATTTATTTTCTGACAACCCTAGACTTCAATTTGAAGTTGTGTAATTTGCACAGCACGATTACGATACGATTTAAAATTAAATTATTTCATTGAAGTGTCAAACAAAAAAATATAATCACTACGTTGTGTCAAATGCGTATCGGAAGGTGTTAAGTGACCAGTTTCGTAGAATTTATGTTGAGTTTGTGTGCGTGACGTGTAATTACAGAGATTTGGTCGATAGTTGTGCTTCCTTCGTTTGTACGGCGGGGTCACCGGTTGCTATTGACATAATATTATGAACCTTACGGTTACCTAACCTTCTTTTCTACAAGAAAATTAGAAAAGAACTGATAACTCTTAAACGGCTGAACCAATTTTTTTAGATTATAGCTAAGAACACTCTCGATCAAGCCACCTTTCAAACAAAAAAAACTAAATTAAAATCGGTTCATTCGTTTAGGCGCTACGATGCCACAGACAGATACACAGATACACAGAAACACAGATACACAGAAACACAGATACACAGATACACAGATACACAGATACACAGACACACAGATACACAGATACACACGTCAAACTTATAACACCCCTCTTTTTGGGTCGGGGGTTAATAAAAGGACAGTCAGCGACGCGTTGTCAGTTTCGAAACGCTAAATGGAACAAAGACACTGACAAACGTTGACCTTTGTAAGATGCACGCTGGGAGTTGCAGT
This sequence comes from Maniola jurtina, assembly GCF_905333055.1. Lineage (NCBI taxonomy): Eukaryota > Metazoa > Arthropoda > Insecta > Lepidoptera > Nymphalidae > Maniola > Maniola jurtina. Next base: position 16,838,545 of record NC_060030.1, on the reverse strand, counting down.
GGTAATATTTCTCGCCAGATTTGCTCTGTTTACGCCATTTCTCCGAGCCACCACCGCCCGCCCTGCCGCGTCGCGCGGAGGAACACAAATTGTTGAGAGAATGGAAACTGCGCGGTTATTAATGAATGTTTGCTTTCTTCAAGTTCCGAGATGAAATGTATAACTACCCAGCGCTTTCTATTATTAGTTGGGTGGATTACGACTGGAATAAAAACAAGGATCAAAAATAGATATGTAGAACATAGACAGAGGTAACAAGTGTAAAATAAAAATTTATAACACCCCCGACAAGTGAAGGTTACAGTAACTAGAAAAGACCGAAAAGACCTGATAACTTTCAAACGGCTGAACTGATTTTCTTGGACTATTCCGCGCCTACGATCTAAAGTATCTGAGTTTTCCAATATCATAATCATCATTGCCTAAATACATAATCATTTTCAAATAAATAATTATGTATTTAGGCAACGTCCATCTTGACAGCTTGACATTTGTCAATTGACATAATATTATGAACCTAACGGTTATCTAACCTTCTTTTCTACAAGAAAACTAGAAAAGAGCTGATAACTCTTAAACGGCAGAACCAATTTTTTTGGATTATAGCTAAGAACACTCTCGATCAAGCCACCTTTCAAACAAAAAAAAGTAAATTAAAATCGGTTCATTCGTTTAGGCGCTACGATGCCACAGACAGATACACAGATACACAGATACACATATACACAGATACACAGACCCACAGATACACAGATACACACGTCAAACTTATAACACCCCTCTTTTTGGGTCGGGGGTTAAAAAGAGTTCAACTCCAAGCACACATATCTAATTTTTCAGAGTGACGTGCGTTTTAAACAAGTAAGTTTAGGCATGAGGAAACCTGCATGCATGAAAGTTGGCCATAATGTTCTCAAAGTTGTGTGAAGTCTGTCATTCCTAGTCAGCGTGGCGGACTGTAGCCTAAATCCTTCATTTGCGAGGAGACCTGTGCCCAGTATTAGGCTGGTGATGGTTTGATAATGATGACGACAGTGATAAAAATAAGGAACGAGAACAGATTTAAAAAGAACCCTGAATTCCTGCGGAAAATCTCGGATAAGGAGATATCTTTCTATAATAAAAAAGTTTAAAATTATCTTTATAAAAAAAAGTTGTCCGTATGGAGTATAATGTCATGTGAAGTACCAGTTACTACCAAGCCATTACTTGGGCCCACTCATATCCAATAACCTCAGCCTCAGGCATACAGGTAATATGTTCACGCATTACCTCCGAGTGAGCGACTCTTGTCACCGCATGCGGGAGACATGGGAGGCTCGGTTAGCTCCATTTTTCTCTATTTAGCATTTTATATTCCACGGGCGCAGATTGAAAGCCACTTACCTACTTAGTGCTTAGATTTTCTTTAGCTATTTATTTCTAAAAGAAATCTATCTTTTTAGGGTTCTGTACCTCAAAAGGAAAAAAGGAACCCTTATAAGATCGCTTCGTTGTCGTGTCTGTCAAGAAACCTATAAGTTACTCCCCGTTGATAGAATCATGAAATTTGGGAGAAGTAATTAATGTCTTAAAACATAAGTAAAGGATAAAATCCATAAGCCGTAATTTGTGGTTACATCACAAAAAATTGAAATGTGTTCATGAACAAATAAATAAAAGTAGTATATTCAATGTTCAATGTAAGATACAAGACAAAGTGATCCTATAAGAGTTCCGTTTTGCCTTTTGAGGTACGGAACCCTAAAAAAGCCATTTACTTCAATCTTATTATTATATTATTCAGTGGGTGGGATCGTGTCGGTCGGCACATGTAGATGTAGACGCTATTAAACCTGAACGAGTGACTCTCGTCAATGCATGCGGGGGACATGTAAAGCTACCTCGGGAAGCTGTATTTTCCTCCATTTTGCGGACATGTTGAAGCAAGTTCTATTTTCCGTATATTCAGTATTTTAAATTCCACGCGCGGGAATTGAAAGCCTCTGGAATTGCCTCCAGAGCAGGACAGGAAGCTGTCGCGCGCATCCGATATTATAAAATCTCTGCAAGTGTTACACAAAATATGATATTGGATATGGAGTTTGAAGATATTTTTGCAATAAGAAAACTGTATCGCAGATACGCAAACGAATGGAAAATTTCAGAAAAAAAATATCATCATCTTCCATCTCTGATGCTTGGATGAATAAATACTCCTCTGATGATGATGATTGATGATGGTCGATCCTCCGCAACCTTGCCTGGTAGAGATCCTATTAATTTTGTACCTATTTTTTTATTGTTTTTAAAGTTTTTTATCTGTATTTCTCGTTTGGTACAGCTACATTAAAGCATGTTTAATTCATTCGTTCCTTCATGATCAACCAATTGCTGGCTCACTACTGAGTACGGGTCTCTCAGATTCAGAAGATTTCAAGCCATAGTCTGTCATGCGGATTGGCAAACTTCACACCTTTGAGAACATTATGGAGAACTTTCAGGCATGCAGGTTTTGTCTTCCTTCACCGTCGAAGCAAATGATATTTGCTTAAAACGCACGTAACTTTGAAAAGTAGTGGTGAACAGACAGACTTTCACATTTATACCTAATATTAGAATGGATCTCAAAACATGAAAAAAATTATTTAGGTTGATCCATTTTTTTCACATCGAATGTTAAAAAGCACTAAACATTCAATAGATAACAGAATTGTAAAATAGATGACCTAAAAACCAAAATCATTGTTCATCCCGTTACAAAACTGTACATTTGTATTTTGATTTCGTTTATCTTTAAAATAAATATAAAACGTTAATACTTTATATAGATTTCGGAGCTGGTGCAATATAATTATTTTGTATACAATGTGCGCTAACAAGCGGCCTGCAAAACAGAAATAAAACAGAAACATAAAAGTAACATAAAAGCTCGTAGCAAATGCAAATTCGATGAATTAAAACTTGTGAGCGTCGATTGCCGACAGATTAAAAACTATCGGCTAACGGAGCAAAATTAATTAAAGCCTTCCTACCTACAACACTTCACCCCTCCGCCTTCCTTGATCGGATAAAACAAACACGGCCTTCATCAAAGTTGCGCCATCGAAGGCGATAAATGAATTTCCATTGATTATTCTTCAACTTTTAATTTTCAGGCCACGTTTAACACTACTATGCCATAGTTGAAATAGAAGTGGGAAAAAAGTTTAGTTTTAATTGGCTAAGCGATTTCCACTAAACTGTAATGGTGCAACTTAGCCACGATAGAATTGTAATATTTTTCAAATAAGTTTATTAAAACAATTACGAAGTTTTGAAAGTAGTTAATTTTTTTCCATTAGGTACACGTTAGCCCTTGATTTTCATTTAATCGATTTAAAGGACCATTTCACACCAAATTTTCTGGATCAAAGCACTAGATAAAAAACTGAGACTGGTGTTTGCAATTTGCAGCCCATATAGACCGTATAGTAGTCTATGCTGGAGCTGATAAAAGTCATCGGCCTTAAAACATTAATTGATTTTCAGACTTAAAAAATGAAATGGTTATTACAATTTCATACTAACCTATACTTACATACTACTACTATATTAGGTATATAAAATCTTGCCTGCACTATCTACTTTCTTGATATTTTTAACTTTTCCCAAGACGTATTCAGCAAAAACCAATAGCGACCTCGCCAAAACTTCCCGACAAATGCATTTTAGTTTTATTTTCCATCCGTTCCATTATCTATAAAGCATCACTTAGTAATACTAATGTTTTGCTTGGCACAATACCACCACTTCCGGTTTACTGTTTCACTTACTAGAGTCTAGGGGCAGCGGGAGGGGGCGCGGGAAATAAATTAGGAGAACACCACAAATAATGTGAAATACACCACCGGTTTTGGTTGCTTGCCAACTGTACCTGTAGTGGAGAAAAGATAGCGCATTCTGTTATGAAATAAACCTTGATGTTCTAATAGGCTACACATCTACGACTTCTGCACAGCGTTGTCGATGGCGAAGATCACGCGAAGATGGATCCCCGATTTCTAATGACGCATCACTTTTTTATTATTCCTAGATACAAGTTAGCCTTGATTGCCACCTCACCTGGTGGTAAGTGATTATGCAGTCAAAGACAAAGTCAAAATCATTTATTCAAAACAGGTACTATTGTACACCTCTTGTGTGTCCGATTGTTAGATTTGAAAGACGATATTATATAGTGGTGATAATTAACTATTACGTCGTCTAAGATGGAAGCGAGCTAACCTGAAAGGTGAATGGTTTTTTTCATTAGGTAAACCCAGACATTAATTCCTACAAATAACTTTTATACAGTTTGTGCAGTAGTAGGTAGATACGACAACAAGGTACATACTACATAATACAACAATAGTCTGATTACTTTGCATTTGAATCAAATGACTAAAACAAACTTCGATTTCTAAAAAGAATAAGAAGTATTCATATTGCATAGACTTGAAAAATAAGTCATAAAAGCTTTTACTGAACTGAAAAATGACAAAGAGAAATTATTTCTCAATACATCAATGCATCTTGATTTAAAAAGAGAAAGAAGAAATGGAAAATATTTGCTCTGCAGCCCGAGCACAGCGCAAGGCATCTCTTTCATGGCTTTTGCACCGCTTTGTCGATGAAAAAGCCGCGAGATAGCGTTGTCACACTGATTGTGCTTGGGCCGCAGATCGTCAGATAGATGTAGAGGCTTAGAGATAGGCGGAACTGGTCGCCGATATTAATGTTAGCAATAAAACTGTAATGTGGAACAATAAAATTGATAGAAGTTTGCGATGCGACCACGCGTCAATTTATCACGAGCATTTTCAATAACTGAGCCATTGTTTTAACAGCTGGTTTATTCCGTTGTGACTCTTCATGTCCCAGGTTTAAGTTCTGGGTCGGTTATAAAGAAATAAATCATTACATTTCCGACATATTATGTCTGCAAAATTTCATGGACTTTGGTTGCTTAATATTCAAATAAAATTGGAACTACGTTTGTATGGAGCAAGTGACGGAGAGACCCCTCTTAGTCTGAGCAAAGTCAGAGTGTGCTCTATAGATATCAGCCTTAGACCCGGTAATCATTACTAAAGATTAGCTACAGCTGAATTGTCGTCTGCGTGGATTTCGTTTTTTAAAAATCCCGTGGGATTGAACCCTTGCATTTTCCGGGATAAAGAGTACCTACTAGCCTAAAAATAGCGTGTCACGAATCACGAATCATAATTTATTCTTTGCAAATACACGTTTAACAATACGTGGTACAAAAATTTTCATGCACAGTGTATTTACCATTATAATGATATCCAATAGGTCAATAATTATTACATGAATGACAATTAATTACATTGAATAATAGATAAATATTTATATCGCTAGTCTAACATTCCATTCCAACGGCATTCCGAACCAGTGGTAAATTATTTGACGATTCAAAAGCACTTGTAAAAGTTTATTTGAATAAAAATCTATTCTATTCTATTCTATTCTATTCCGATACGCGCCACGATCAGGTGCCTAATGTACCTCAGTACCACAGTATAAAGAGAGACACAGTAGTCCGACGCCTTTGATCTCGTGGGAAATTCTGGCAACATAGGGCCCTAACTACGTAGGCCAATTCGGGTCGCTCTGTCCTGCACTACCGCACGACTGCTCTGTCTAGACAGCACCTTCGTCGAACATCTGTATGTAATAACTAATAACTAATATCATATCTTTACTCTGTAACAGTACCTAGAATTAGTAAACAAATCGCTTCCCTTGGACATAATTGGTGTTTCCAGTTTAATGTCTACCGTGTTCCGATCACTTGTCTGATTGATGTACAAACTGAAAGACGCCTTTGATCTCGTGGTAAATGACGACCATGACGACACCTTCAACATAGGACCCTAACTACGTAGGCCAGTTCGGGTCGCCCTTTTATCCCACACGATTGCTCTGTATAGCCAGCTTTGTTGAGTCTGTATGTAATATCACATCCATGCTCTATGTCAGTAAGTAAGTAGCTACATGGAATTTGTAAACAAATCGCTTTTCTTGGATATAATTGGGGTAATTTCTCAAGGGCTCAGGATTGTCTCGTCTCGAGTTCCAGTTTAATTTCCACCGTGTTCCGATCACTTGCCTGATTGATGTACAAACTGAAGGACGCCTTTGATGGTGTTATTTCTCATCCGCTGTTCTTCTTAGGCTGATTGGAAAAAAATGGATTACTGTTTTCTTTTAGGACTTACTTTTTATCCGACTGCCCGATGCAAAAGAGTTGATATGTGTACAGTCAAAGGCCGTAAGTCGTTTAGCACCTTAATGATCATATTCGCGTGGCACGGTTATACACATGCGTTAGGTGTGTGTGTGTGAGTTTCCGGCCCTAGGTGCGTATTGTGGAGGGTCTCCCGATGTTGCATCGACTACGCCACGTTACAAAAAAGCTAGTAAGTTCTTAAACAGTAATTATAAGCCAAAAAAGCACTCAAAATGTTTTACAAGCTTAATTAAATTACTCGTCGTTATTACCGCAACGGTTTCAACTCGGATTCCTCAAGACAAAGGTACGGAGTCTGGCTCCGGCAAACTTTCCTCATAAATAACTAGAGGGAGGCGCCGCGTTGCATTATGCTCAACTTGAAATTTGTACTTTACATTCATAAAACTAAGTTGATTTCAGCTGTCTTCATGTGGATAATATTAGTTACGACGTTTTGCCTCACAACTTTATTTACTAAACACACTAAACGTTAACTTTGATACGGCTAATGGTGGGACTGAAGAAGGTGGCGGGGAGCGAGTGGATTCAGAGGAAAGCAGAGGTCCGTGTTTGGTGGCGCGCTCTTGGAAAGGCCTATGCCCATCAGTGGACGCGTACAGGCTGATGGAATAGTGGGTACAGATAGAGCAAACGATGGTAAGCGAAGGCGGCTACGTATTTCACTGCTTATGTCCACATAGACTGACATCAATATGCGGTAGAGCATAGCCGAAAGCAAAGCTTTCGCTGTGTTGTCCACACCTACTTGTTCGCTATCGTTCGTTAATACTGATCCACACCTCCGCTCACGCTTCCACATGATGTTCTTGTGAACCAAATTGCGTGCACGGTTGTGCGCGTGCGCAGGTGTAGGTACTTTTAGTCTTTGCTTACCCACATTCACTCTGTCTGTTATACTCGATCTAAGAGCAACAAAGTACGTCTTACCAGAGTGAACTTATGAATCTGGTGGTTTCAACGGAATACGATTCAAATAAATTTTGAATCATATGTGATAACTTTGTTAACAAAAAGATCAGGATTAAGGAGTTGAATCCATAAAAAAAAAATATGGTACCATCTCGCAAACTTCCTCTATTGATAAATAAACTTTGGTAAATAGGTGCAGAAATATCGGAGAAATACATGAATTGAAGATTGAAAATCTCTTTCTTTTTGTAAGTTGGTTAAATTAACCGAATTGTGTGCATAAATAAAGCATGAAACTCTAAATTGAGCAATTATTAGTTAATTACTGCAGTACACCACAGTTCGCAAGTAATCTAAAATTTTAATACTGTCACAGACAGGACAGGCTAAACTATTTATATTAGTTCTGCCGGGGCTCGCCTCTGACCCGGTGGCTTCGTTGAATAAATTCCTAGAATTTGATTTACATCTTATAACTATTTAGCAAGCTGTTCCTAGTAATTCCTTGAATATTTCATACAAATTGAGTTTTGAAATTGACGACGTCAAGACCGAAGGTTTTAGAGGAAATGAAAAACCAAACTCATTTAAAAATTGTTATTAAACTTTTTCATAGTAATTTAGAAAAATATAACATAAATGATGAAACATATTGAAATATTAATTTTATATTAATAAATAAAACGATTTCTTTCAATACGATACTGAGGATAAAATGGAAAAAATGTATAAGCCCTAACACAGAATACACTGGTTGAGAAAGCTAAGAAGATATTATAGGTATAGATTGTATATACCTAAGACATCGGCCTTCTATTTAAGAAGGCCGGGGGTTCGATCCGGGGCATGCACCTCTAACTTTTCGGAGCTGTGTGCGTTTTAAATAATCATTTAACGGTTAAGTAAAACATCGTGAGGAAACCTACATACTTAAGAGTTCTCCATAGTGTTCTCAAAGGTCTGCAAAGTCTGCCAATCGTCGCTAGGCAAGCCTGCGCGTGGCAGACTATGGCCGATACCTAATAGCCTTCTCATTCCGAGGGGCATCGGTGATGGCTTGATGATGATGATGAACAATGCGCCTTCAAAATTATTTGTAACTGACTCAGAAATAAACTATAATACTTATACAGATAAGTGCTTCTCTGATAGTTTTTTTTCTTTTCTCTTTATTGTTACAACTCTCTTGTACAGTAAAATAAAATAAAAATCCTAATGGGATTATCCGCGAACAAAAACTTAAACCATCTAGTATTATAATAAGCGGAACCTGACCTTATATCTAGGTCAACTATGAAATGGTGGAAAACATTATTTAGATTCGGAGATGCCAGCGGAGCAAATTTCGGGATGTCAACATAAAGCATAGTTAATGCAGAGCCACAATGAAAAAGCTGGAGTAGCGAGACGTGAAATGGCGAACTAAAAATATTATCTTGCTCAAAAGTTACTTTACTAAACTAAGGTCATAGCATTTATAATAATGTTCATAAAAGGTTTTCCGAGTAGGTAACTAAAATCGAGAATTTTCAATAGTTTTTAGGGTTCCGTTATACCTGAAGGGTGCTAACGGAACCCTAATAAAGCCTCCTCTGTCAGTCTGTCCGTCTGGCTGTCACCGGGCTCAGGGCTGTATCTCGAGAACAATAAAATAATCAAACCAAACCAAACCAATGGAATATTGGTTTAATGAAAACTGTCATACCTCTTCCAGGTTAGAACCGCTTCCATCTTAGACTGCATCATCATTGATTACTTACCTTCAGGTGAGATTGCAGTCAAGGGCTAACTTGTATCTGAATTTAAAAAATAAATAAAGTAGACGCCTTAAAAAGAAATTTTTTGGTACGACGGTACGGAACTCGCACTTGGCCAATTTTTCTTTCAGTGAAACTTTAATTGAAGTTTTGAAATAAGAAGAAATAAGTTTGATGGTTTCAATCATTTGAAACATTTAGATAAAAGGAATCAAAGGGTTGTAGCCAAAAATATCTTTCCTAAACTCAATTTTCGGTAACATCAAGTTGCTATTCCCAAAGTTTGGACAGTTTGACCTGAAGGGATAGGGAAGCTATTATGACAACTTCCAAGTTTTAACCTTAGGGAAGTGAGTTGTGTGAGTTGTAACCGGCTGGAAAGGTCAGATGTCCGTCGCTCTGTTTAAACTTTATACTGACTACTAAAAATATATAAAGAGGCTAGTACACATCAGCCTAATGCATTTCTCCAACTGTATAATGACACTTGGCCTGCATTTGCTGTATTTAGCCAACGCTGGCCGGCTTGCCATCCTTTGTAGGTTTTCATACAAACACGGCATTGGCTGACGCATACACAGTACACACACATGTTCACACATCAACATGTACAGACACACACACTCACAAACTCTCACAAAATACTTATCATAGTATAAGTTAGTTCACGTAGTATTAGATACTAAATAAGTAAGTGCTAATCGTAAGGTATAACCCCAGCGTTTTGCTAGCGTTCAGGTTACACCCTGTATGTACAAGAGACTTAAGAAGACCTTGACCAAACAAAGAAGTAGGCTGTGATAAAAATTTTGACTAAAATAATATTAAAAGGAAATCGAAAATATGAAAAGCTGTTGTGGCAACTAAAATATCTTATTTCCTGACATCAAAGTTTCCAAAAGTTTTGACAAGTTCGATCAGAAAGGAAACGGAGGCCATCATGACAACTTCGAAGTTAACCGTAAAGACGTTTGGTGTATTTATTGAGGATAATCCACAAGGTAGGGAACAAAGAGCGATTTACTAAATCACCCCGAGAGAACCTTTGATGATCACCGGCGGGCTATTACTTCCCTTTTGTGCCTTTTTTGCCTTTTAGATCATGTACATTACTGATGTAAATTGTTATCGCAGAAGTTCGCTATCAAGATAATGAAATACAATAAATGGAGAGAGAGGTATGCCCGGAGTTTCTCTACGTGATCGATTCAGAAATGAGGCGATCCGTGGAAGAAGCAAAGCAACCGACACATTGTAATGGGTTGCGAAGCTGAAGTGTCAATGAGTGGGGTATATAGTTTAAAATATCGATAATTTCAATGCTGGAATGGTGACCTGGCACCGGAAGTGCAGCGTTTGCAGACAGAGTTGCGTCGCAGAGAGCCGCTGGATTCAAGCGGCGCAAAACCGTGGCGTTTGATGTCTACGAAACTGCATACGAATATTCACTCAGTGGAAATAAAAAAAAACCCGACATGATCTATTCTCTGTGTTGTAAAAGTAACCAAAAGACGTTTAGTTTTTTTTTAATAAATGTAAATCTCATCAATCGACATAAAACTAATTAAGTACTCAAAGTTTTATGATTTTTAAAATTATTGGTACTGAATTCAAAACCGTGCACGTAAATTTTATGACCGTACGGACGGTTATTCGTTTTAAAAATTCATTTTATTATCTCCCGACACGCTGGATATAAGCTCAAATAAAATTGCAGTTAAACTTTTTAAATCATAGCAGAGTTTGCGTGAACTTTTGAAAATCAAAATTTAAATTTTGAACGTTTTATATTTATTTTCCTCGAATGAAATTCAAATTAAGCCAACCATATTATTGTTTCTTATCAAAATAAATGGAAAACAGAGCATTGGAAGTTAATTGTTCTAAAAATTTAAGCTCTGAAAGGTGATTTAAAGCTGAATCACATTACGCTAGTAACCAGTAACACCCAAGTAATGGCGATCTCATCAAGCGCTTTACTGCTAATGACATAATATTACTAACAGCTTTCTGATTTCACCAGTTAATTAGATTCAGTGCAGTGCTATCAGCTTATTTTATATAAAAGGATTGATAGAAAAAATTTAATCCAGAAGCTATAGCTTAAGTTTTCAAGTTAAAAGGCGTTACATCCATGCCCTAGACGGATTATTCCGAAAAAAAAAATTTGTGCGCTGCCACTCGCTTTTGACTAATTTAGACAGCTTCATAGAACACGATTTTTGTATGAAGTAACCTTTATATGGGTACTAATTTAGTTCAGTGAATTACACTGTGATTGATTTACGTTAAGTCGATCACAGACTGAGCGCCCCCAAGTGAGGCAATCGGAGTAAATATGTGACAAGTAGTGTTGGCTGTGCTTTTTTTATTGCCAATGATGAAGTCTAAGTTGGAAGAGTCACAGCGTAGTGGATCACGCTGAATAGCTTCTAATGCGCGATCATCATTATATTTATTACGGGATCCAGTGACTGGTTTAATGTGAAACGGGCTTTAGAATAAAACAAAATGTCACGCTGGCCATTTTCAAAATATCTACAGCAAAGTTTTATTCATTTAAATCGCGTCTACAATATTATTCTAGTTAAGCGAAAAGGCTTGTGCATTTCGCAGTAATGTTTCATTATTATTAATAGCTCTGTAACCTGAAAACGCTTTCTCACTGAAATAACCTTTGTTACAGCATTATATTATTATATGGAGAGTGAGAGAGATTATATCAAAATAAACAGCGAATTTTGGTAAGTAACATCTAATTTGGTAAAACCGGCCAAGTACGAGTCAGACTCGCGCACTGAGGGTTCCGTACTCGGGTATATTGTCCGACATTTTCCACGCTAAATCAAGAACTATTATGCATAAAAATAAATAAAATTAATATTAATTTTAAAATTGAAAATACTAATTATTTGTTCATGAACACATTTTTTTTGTGATGTAAACACAAATACACGGTTATCGGATTTTTCCCTTTACTTGTACTATAAGACCTTCCTACCTGCCCTTGATTCTGGGTCAACAGGACCCTTTAGCTTTTGTGACTGTCAAGAAAACAGACAGACGAATAGACAGACAGAGCGACAACAAAGTGATCCTAGTTTAAGGGTTCCGATTTTCTTTTTGAGGTACGGAATTCTAAAAACTGATTAATTAAGAGTGGCACAAAATTACCGCAAAAAACTGGATCTGGATTTGAGGAAAAATTCCAATTACACTGAGTAAGTAGATCTTTAGATTAAACAAAGTCGCGAAACTTTTTCCTTTTCTACATTAAAAGTAACGACCCGAGAAACAAACTTTCCTCACTGACAGACAGACCGACCCTCAATTCTAATTTTTGGCGACGGCGACATGCTTTTGCCCAAGTTCTTGACACTTCGATCAAGTAGGTCCTGTCACCGGAAAGTTGGGAGCTTGACCTGTACATACGATTGGCTAAGTTTATAAATAACAAGAATATCTTAAGCCCTAAGTGATGCTCTCCCTAGCATCCTGTATAAAACGTAGTTTGGTTCTTATTTGAATACTAACTGCAGAAACCACGTGATATTATGATCATTAAGGTGCTAAACGACTTATGGCCTTTGATTGGACATTTTAGGAAACTGGACATTGTGGGACTCAATGTAACAGGACATTAGGAATTTTAGCGTTTTAGACATTCTAGGATAGGTACTAAACGTTGTCAGCCTGAACGATTCCTTTCATCAAAGCTTGTCACCTTACCTCCAAAACCCCTTGAAAAGACAATGACTTTACCGATGAAATATACATTCAGACACTTCTATTTGCAAATCTTCATCCGAAAATACTAAGTGGATACAAAGGAAATAAAGGGTGGGTGTATACTATAGCCGGCCTCAATCGCTTAAGATTGAACAATACGGATCCTCTCAAGTCCCAGGTTCGGTTCGCGCTCATTATTCTGCGGACGTGTACTGCATCCGCAATGATCCGCAGCCCCTACGGAGGGGAAGTAGTCTGAGAGCTAGTCACCAAATGGTTTCTAATGTTTACGTATACTTGTCGTTATAATATAACAATGTATAAACAAGATAACGAAAAGCGCTCTAAGGGAGTGCCGTGCATATTTCGGCGAGCGCCGGCACAGACGGGGTCCATACTTGTATAGTTTAACTACAAGTTAGTTTACAAATAACTACAAACTTGACATTGGCTAATATTTGTAAAGCCAGACGAAGAGAAAAAAAAAAACAAGATAACCTGACAGATAAATCTTTATTTCTCGTTGTCCAAATTATAACAACAATTTTTCTCTGACACAATCTTACTAGATCTTGTGAATTGAAAGTTAAAATTCAAAAATATTTATTTCATATAGGTACACCAACTACTAGCATCAACAAAATTAACGGATATAGAAATTATATATTTTCAGATATTCTAGTTACACTGAATCTAATTATTCGGCAGTAAAAGTTATCTGTAAAAGCTCTCTATTCTAACAATTTCTAATAAAATACAGCTATAAAACTGCTCCTGCAGTTATTAAATTTCCCGTAAAATAGCAAATATTCTATTATATGAGAAATTTAATCTAAATATACTTAAATTACGAATTATACTATTAAATTATATAACAAGTTGTATCATAACATATTGCATGCTTATAATATGTAGGCAGAATTTGGGTATACCCTTTTTGTATTTGTAACATCGATTTGATTTAAATAATGATAGAATTATTTAGTTTACAGTAAGTTTTCTTTGATTCGATAATTTAATTACATGTTAAAATTATTTCGTGGGAACTCTTTCGTCAAATTAATGTTTATTTAAAGCGGAACAGTTCAACCAAATCGTTAACACTCTCTTAGACTGCTACGCATTTTTATCAGCCACCGTCCCACTAGCAACAAATACCGTAGAGAGAGTAACAAAGAGAATTGAGATAAAGAGAGAAGAAAACAATGGCCGCTATCTCTGTCCGTCAGGTCCTTTCTGAGCTGTTTTATATGGACTTGTTTTGTTTCATTATCGGTAAATACAAATCGAATAGCTTTGTTACTTTTGTGCGCTTAGTATGAGATTTTATACTATACCTACTTCTCGTCAACGTTGATAGAATTCTAATGTCGAAATTACTATAACGTTTAACTTAAAGAAGGTCGGAGGTTCGATCTCGGCCACGTATCCTTAGCTATTCGGAGTTTTGTACGTTTTAAGAAATCGCAGCCAGGAATTGAAGGTGCGATTACAGGCAAGCGCTGGTCTAGAAATTAAAAAATCACGGTGAAGGAAAACATCGTGAGGAAACCTGCATGCCTGAGAGTTCTACATAATGCTCTCAAAGAGGTGTGTAAGAAGTCTGCCAATCCGCACTCAGACTATGACCTGAATCCATTCTCCGAGAAGACACGTGCTCAGTAGTGGGCCGGCGATAGGTTTATCATGATGATGATGATGGTGATGAATATTTATATTTTACCTAAGCCGAAATGCTTCGACACTCGAATTAAGCTCTAAACACATTGAAGCTGATCCGAACCTACTGGTCCTTACAAACCTGAGGTTATGTCTGACAGATAAAATGTTTGCTTGCGTATTTGTTACTTTGACTGGACTTTTTACTCGTTTACTTTCAACTTTGGTAATTACCTTGTTATTACAAGTAATAGCTGGTAGTACTGCAATAATCTTCAGTCCACGTAAATCAATCGCACTCTATTGTTCCTAGTAGTAATGTGCTCCATACATCACTCAGATATGTATATTAGATACCTACTGGGTTATTGTTATTGTTATTACAATATTAATCATACCGTTTACAGAACTAGTTCTGATAATATACCCACTATACTTACCGTACTAATGTTTATCGATAGTGTATAATTAATAATTAAGTAAGTATAATACAGGGTGTTTTTTTAACTAGGCCTGTATGGGGAAATCCAAAACCATAGGAGGTACAGGGAAACTGTCGGAGGAAACTTCTGCTCTTTTTTGTGAAAACAATTTTGGTATAGTCAATTTTTCGGTCAAGCGTGAGTTATCCATAAAAATCAATGAAAATAATTTTTTTAATGCCGATCGACTCAATTTCATGTAAGGATTATTTCAGTGTATCGTTCGATTTAGCGTTCCGGTTTAAAAACTAGAAACTGTGAGGTTTGGGTAAGACGGCCATACTTTTCCAGGTTAGTTCGCTTCCATCTTAGACAGTATTATCACTTACCACGTGAGATCGCAATCAAGGGCTAAACTTATCCTTGAATAGAACAAAAATATAGACTAAGTAGTCTTATAACCTAAGTAACACATAAGGACCATGAAATAATCCTATAAATAACTACTAAGTGAAGTACTTTTGCAATATAATGTTACCATAATTGTTTACCAGAGTAAAACTTTTAACTTATCCATCTTTAGAAATAAATTTCAAATTATACGATTTCAAATATCGGAAACTCATTAAGAAAGTACGAATAGAAGTAGATCGCAATGGATTGAACGATAAATAAAGAAATTTATGGAACTAAGGTACGTATTTTCAATTTTCGACTAATTTGACTTTGGTCTGGATGTCTTGATTAAGAAATGCCTATTTTTATTATTCTTTACTCTTTTTTCTTTCTTGCTTCATTATTTTAAAGGCTAAATAAGGACACAAAATAATCATACTTCTTACTTATTAATATTTCTTTTGAATAAGTAAGTAGTATAAATTCAAGTAGCACTGATAAAATTTTGATAATTTAAAAGATAGCTGATGTGTTTTCAAAAGTACTAAAATCTACATAAAAATATGACACTACAATATTTTACAAAATCTAGCTACATAAAAATACTAAGGGACGTTCGATAGATTTTAAAAAAATTGTTGCAATTTTTTGGCATCTTCTATTTTGTAGTCTTCGTGAAATGTTCGTGTCTTCGTGTCTTGCTAGGGATAGCTAGGAAACTCATTCATTGTCCGCGGCACGTTGAGATGGCAATTGAGGTATGAGGAGGTATGGGGTATGTATACCTACCTTCGTAAACCCCTTTTAAGGGGCCCTTATTCTCCGCAGTCATTAAAAATTACAAAGGTACTGTTCTAATTTTTTACGAGTAACACGGGCAAGAAAAATTATTATTTTCCCCTTTGTGTCGTTTGTAATTGAGGTCATAATGCCGATCGCAATCTCCCGCGGGATAGCGTGATTATAATAATGAATTACAACAAAACGGGCCCAGCACTGCAAGCCCACAGTAACTCAGATGCGTATCGTTGTATAACGTGTGAAAAGGCTAATATTTATGGTGCTTTACTGTTATTGCGTATTGTTAACCTGTATTTTAATTTCAAAACCTTATATGTTTTGGTTTGAGTTACACAATTGTTTTTTATAGGTACTTAAGTTAATAAGCGGTGGTTAAGACTCAGCTACTATTCGGGAGGTTAGGAGTTCGATTCCGGGCACGCATCTCTAACTTTTTAACCCCGACCCAAAAAGAAGGGTGTTATAAGTTTGACGTGTGTATCTGTCTGTGGCATCGTAGCTCCTAAACTAATGAACCAATTTTGATTTAGTTTTTTTTGTTTGAAAGGTGGCTTGATCGAGAGTGTTTTCAATTATAATCTAAGGAAATCGGTTCAGCCGTTTAAAAGTTATCAGCTCTTTTCTAGTTACTTTAAACTTCACTTGTCGGGGGCGTTACAAATTTTTAATTTACACTTACTTGACTTTGACGTTTTAAGCAGTTACAAGTGTAAATTAAAAATTTATAACACCCCCGACGATCCAAAGTATTTGAGTTTTCCAAAACATCATTTTCAAATAAATAATTATGTATTTAGGCAACGTCCATCTTGACAGCTTGACATTTGTCTATTGACATAATATTATGAACCTAACGGTTATCTAACCTTCTTTTCTACAAGAAAACTAGAAAAGAGCTGATAACTCTTAAACGGCTGAACCAATTTTTTTAGATTATAGCTAAGAACACTCTCGATCAAGCCACCTTTCAAACAAAAAAAACAAAATTAAAATCGGTTCATTCGTTTAGGCGCTACGATGCCACAGACAGATACACAGATACACAGATACACAGATACACAGACACACAGATACACACGTCAAACTTATAACACCCCTCTTTTTGGGTCGGGGGTTAAAAATAAAGGACACCTGTATGCCAGAGAGTTCTACAAAATGTTCTCAAAGGTGAGTGTGAAGTCTGCCACTCCGCACTGGCCCAGCGTGGTGGACTGCAGCCTGAACCGTTCTCATTATGAGTGGAGACTTACGTTCAGTAGTTGGCTGGCGATGGATTAATTATGAGGATAACCGATGATTAGTTAGTTAGAAACCTCGAAATGTACAGTTTAAGTAATAAAACGAAAACTAACTTAATTACAGTTTCACATTTTATTCAAATTCATATCCCGTGGTGAGAATAATTAAATGAATTTTAACAAATTACCGCTCGTTCCAAAACTTACGTGTGTTATGTACCATTGTCACAGTTTAATAATCATCATACAGTTAGATAAGTGTACTACAATAATTCGGATCGAAACGTTAACAACAGTCGTATCAGCCTGCACGTCGGTAATTTACTTACGTAAATAAAATTAATTACACATATAATATTTTATATAAATAACATTAGAAAAAATTACGTAATATTTACAAATAAGGGTGTATACTGTATAGTCAGCCTTATGAATTTTTAATCTCTTCCAGGCAACCTATAGGTGTGTGTTCAAAACAGGCATAACATTATATTCTAAGTTTAATGGGCTCAAAGATTTGTATTTTAATCTTTGAGCCCGTGTATAATATTTTTCGAAAATCGATAAATTATCGATATAACTTTTAGAACGTCCTTTAAAAAATTTATCAAATAAGATTCAAACTTCGTTAGTATGGAATGCATTCGGAATACGGAATCATAATAACGTTAATTGGTGTCAAACTATAGTGGTAGAGCTTAGCCAGCCCGCCTGCTTTACATAAGTAAGTGTGTGAACGCTATGATTGTTAGGCTGTGGCATCACCTACTATAACATGGATATATATTCCAAAGTTGGAAATGATAAAACTTTCCATTAGCCATTTCGGGTGTCGGCGTCATGAGTAACTTATAATTTTGATGCGATTAAAGTGGAACGAAAATAACAAGTTCAGAAATGTTTAAAAACATACGAGATTTAATTACATTTAAATTCCCACATTTTGCTTTAGTTCACTATGCTTTCAACAACAGTTGACAGAGACAATATATTATTTTGACTAGTTTATTACTTACTTCGTCCGCGTGGACCACACAAACAAATCATTATTTTCTCCTCATGGGGTTTGAATTTTCAAAAATGACCTTTCTTAGTACTTCGATGTAGTTTGAAGTATGCTTATCTAAGTCTAGACGGATAATTTATTATTTAGCTACCTATATTTGTCTTCTACTAGAAAGATTATTTACCTAACTGTTGGTAGTGAACTCTACAATCGACCACCACGCCCGGTTTGAATAGCTATCGTCTCAAAAGCAAAAAATATTTGCTTTTCCCTATCCTACCCACCCTAATGCCTACCTCAGGCTCAGTGCAATGATACACATTGCAGTCTCGTTTATATTTACCGTGCGGCAAGTTAGTCCGAGTGCGCTAGGTCAAGAGGCGGCTCGGGGTGCAGCGGGTGCAGGAGGGTGCAGTGGGTGCAGGAGGGTGCAGTGGGGGTGTAATTAAGCGAACTTCACCCCATTTCGCAATTAGGTCAGATATCAATCTTGATACTATAACAACTAACAAGCGATCTTTTCCGCGTCTCAAGTCTTAGTTTATGGGTTCAGTAAACAATCTTAGGAAACGACCTAGCTGTAAACTGAAAACTTTCATGGTTTGATTTTTAAAGACACATCTCCATCTACTGTACTGATAGCTTAGATATTTTAACGTACTGCATCGTCCACATAAATAAAAAAATCGTATTTTGCGTCGTGTTCAGCAAAAAATATTGTTTGGAACAAAAAATTCACTAGTGTGGATGTGAATATGTGTGAAAAAATTGGATTAGCGGTGATTATGCAGCCTTAACTGGAATGCACTTATCTATAAGATGCAAACGATCTATATGTATACAGTTGTGAGTTATGCGCTCACTTATGTCTCAACTTTACCCTACAATTGAGCCTAAGTATTCTGACTTTACTCACTTATGGTTCACTTATGTCTCAACTTTACCCTAGAATTGAGCCTAAGTATTCTGAGCCTAAGTGCTTATTAGTTGCTTATTTCTTAGACTACTAACAGTGTGCACGATAAAGATTCATGAACTTAGGCTGAGATCTATAGATTTGCTTTAAATACATATTTTATATTTAATGCGGAACACAAAACTCTAACTTTAAAATAATATGCTTCTTCATAATATTAAGATTATGAAGTAAATTTGCATACCTACTAACTAAAATATAAAAGTAACTTGTAGATTAAGATTAATTATACCCAGTCATACATAATATACCTCAGCTTGCACTCGAAATTCTTTTGCGGAAATTTCCTCTGGAATTTTATAATTCTCAGCCCATTTTAGTTTCGCAACTAAAATTTAAAAGTTGTATGCGATGCAAATACTAGCGAGCTCGAGTTTCATTTAAAATGTAATACAGAATAAACTTGTGCTTTGTAACTTTCGCGTATGAGGAACCTACATGGCCGCCGCATTAGGTTTACATTTCCACGGGGCTTACTATACAGAACCCCGGTTTCCGAAAATAAGCCACGGCATACAAATTTCTTACTTATAGGAATTTGAATAAGAATAAATAACTATACTTACTTGTTAGCCTTGTTAAACAAGTGTAAATTAAAAATTTTTATCACCCCCGACAAGTGAAGGTTACAGTAACTAGAAAAGAGCTGATAACTTTCAAACGGCTGAACCGATTTTCTTGGATTATAACTAAGAACACTCTCGATCGAGCCACCTTTCAAACAAAAAAAACTAAACTAAAATCTGATCATTACTTTAGGAGCTACGATGCCACAGAAAGATACATAGTTACACACGTCAAACTTACAACACCCCTCTTTTTGGGTCGGGGGTTCAAAAATATTTACAAAGAAAAGCACAGTGAGTGCATAGTAAAATAAAAATACTCAGAATAATCGCAATACCAGTTAGATAGTCATCTTTGATCAAACCCCTCACAAAAAAAAAAGTTATTAAATAACTCACTGAGATAAAATGAGTCCAAACTCGATCAGAATTTTAGTCTGTCATTCAATAACGCTATGTTTATGAATCAAGAAATAATAATTATGCTAAAATAAAATGAGATAAAAAGATGGTTCACTCTGCTCAAACTCAAAGTATATTTTATTCAAAATGGGTATCATTGTACACTGATTATAATTGTTGAATTTGTAAGATCCTATCATTTAAACAATCTGAAGACATTGTATTAGGATGCCTTAAAAACATCTTTAGGTATTAACATTAGGTAGTAGGTGAATAGCTGATATTGAATCATGCTAGCTGCTGCCACCAATGGTTGCCATTAGCTATTTAGCGTTTATTCTTGACCTGTGTTGACACCAGCTGAGTGTGAACACGGCTTAAGCCAGGTAATTAATAATCCACTAACAATAGCCCACAGAAGCTAATAAACATACGTAAACGTCTACGTGATGTATGTACGCCATTATTCCGACCTATCCTGTACAATGGAGGAATCTTTGATTTATGTAAATGGCGATAAGAGGCGATTGAAGATGGACTTATTATTTGTTTGGAGATAGTGAAATTATGCACACTTTATAATGTAGACAAAAAAGATTTTTCAAAAATCCGGGAGCGAAAAAGCGAGCACTTTAATCAAAAATGCTTAAATACTTAAAACGCACATAGCTCCGAAGAGTTAGAAGTATAGTACGCGACAAGTCGAGATGGCAATCGGGGTGGGGACGCCCCGCCTCATACTATCTCGACCTGTCGCGTATACGTGCTCAGATCGAACCCCAGACCACCACATAGGAGGCTGAGGCATTTAAATATCACTTGTTTTAACGGTGAAGGAAATTTGCATGCCTGAAAGTTCTCCATAATGTTCTCAAAGGTGTGTGATGTCTGCCATTCCGCACTGGGCAAGCGTGCCAGACTGTGGCCTAAGCCCTTCTCATTCTAAGAGGACCCGTGCCCAGTGGACTGGCAATGTCTTGATCATTATGATGACGAAGCTATCATGGGGTTATTCAAGGGTCGGACCATCAAATTCCTGAAAGGCCAGCAACGCATCGGCGGCACCTCTGGTGCTGCAAATGTTCATGGGCGGCGATAATCACTTAACACCCGGTGACCCGCCTACTCGTTTGCTCGCTTTTTTTTAGTATAAAACAAGCTAAGTAACTAACTATGGTAACTAGCAAGATGAATAGAAATTGTAGAAACTAATTATAACAATGTCAAAGTTCTAACAGGCGGATCAAATAAAAAGCTGCTATAAATGTTGAAAGCTCCAGTTGAAAGGCTTCGCCGGCTGATTTCCGTCTTCTTAGTGCCATTTCATTTTTGCATTTTGAAATTCCATTAAAAATCGACTAGCAGGAAGGAAGCAGGAAGCGATTTTGTTCCATTCACTGATAACTAACGGCTTATCGTGCTCACAGGAGACGGGGAAGAGCTGCTGGGGAAAAAGTAAAAAGTGACTATTTTCCTTTACATAAATATTTTCTATAAGGATTTTATTTCTATAGAGAAGAGAGAACCTCTGAAAGTAAGTTTTTAACTGAGTAATTTTAAAAACCGGTCAAATGCGAGCCCGACTCGCACACGTAGGGTTCCGTATCGTACAAAATTATAAATCTACTTTTCATTTTTTTGATTTACATGGCTGCCTTTTTGAAATTTTTACTATTTGTTGTTATAGTGGCAATAGAAATACACATTTCTGTGAAAATATCAGTTCTCTACCTATTATAATTCATTAGATAAAGCTCGTTGACATACAGACAGACAGACGGACTGTCAGACAGACTGGCAGCGGAGGCTTAGTAATAGGGGCCGGTTAGCAACCTTTGGGTACGGAACTAAAGTGACAATTTTTTTTTTAGATAAAATATAAACATTTCATTTCTGTGGACCTCTAATATAAGTAAAACATTTTGTTATTTTGATTAAATAACATATACCTACTTAAATCGTGCAAAATAAGTAGTCCAATTCGAACAAGACGCGTGCTATCTATATCCAAAATTTTATCAAAATGGGTTCAGCAGATAGGCCATCAAAAGCTAGCAGAAAGGCAGAGACTTTCAGATGGTATGGAAGTATGAATATGGACTATAGTTAGGGATGAGCATTTTTCAAAATTCAATTTCATAGGACGGTGCTAATAAAATTAAATTAGGTTATTTACAAACGTTTTCTTCCATCATCATTAATTATGTCTCTTTATCCACAAAAAATAATGATGTCGTCGTTCGAATTCAATTTCCTCATTTTATCTATTTAATTTTGAAAGGAAATTTTTGCTCCTGCGTATATTTAAATAAAATTTCGCGAAGGAATTGTACATCATTACACAAAGACGGCGAGCTAAACATTTACTATCAAAACCCTTTTTAAATCCGCCTTAAAATGGTCTTAAACGTCGGAAATGGTGTGAATTTTTCAATTTTTAAAGCTCAACTTAAAAGACGTTATGCCAGCTGTAATTTCCATACTTCGTAGCATCGCTGTTTGCATTTAAGGATTTTTTTTGCGTTTATAATGTGTATTCAAATAGCTTTTTAGGATTCCGTATTCAAAGGGTAAAACGGATGTTAATTGTCTCTGTCTGTCCGCGTGTCACGGGTCTCTATCTCGTAGACGAAATGAGTAATAAAACCGGAAATTTTGGTGTTCGATATAGAACGTTGAACCAAACTGAATACTTATTGAATTACAAATTCAGTTATATTGTTTCATGGGGAGCTCCCATTCATGAAAAAGGAGTCGGAAAGAAAATTATTGCATGTCGCATGGTTATTCCATGTACGGAATCCTAGAAGAGGCCTGACTCGCACTTGACCCGTTTTTGAGGGATGTTTTCCTATGTTATTTGTCGATAATAAGCAGGTCGTTATTATAAAAGGAAAATGTGCAAAAGCTCGCTTATTAAAGGAAAAATAATAATGATGAGTTTTAAATTCAGCCGTCCCTAATACAACAATCTGCTTTTGTAAACTTAGGCATACAATAAAAATAACTTGAGGCTTAACGGTGAAAGATAAAGAATTCTTAGCCCATGAACGAGCCACGAGTATTTTTTGAAGTAAATACCTAAAAGAATATAGCCTTCTATTTTTTTGAGAAATATTTATATTCTGACATCGGTCTAGTTCAATAAACTAAGTTTCTTTAGCCAAAAAAAGATTGTTAGAGATGCCAGTTATTTTCTTTTTGTTTTCTTTATTTCGCTTCACTTGTATCAGTTGCTGAAATATAAACAGGCGCTCATAAAATTCCGCAGCGGATCCGCGGATGTGCGGACGTTGCGGATGCGCGTCACGTCCGCAAGGATAATGAGCGCCGCACAAAACCTGAGAGGATTCGTGTACGATCGGCCTTGAGCCGTTTAGGCGGGCCTGCTTCTAGGTATAATGTAATTTGGTATGTAATTTTCCTAAAGTATTGTAACGAGGTTCGCTGTATTTCTGCTTGTTTTTCGTATGGTTGCTTGTATTTTTGTATCAACAAAAGGTTAGTGAGCTCACTAGATATTATTTTGTCCAAACTGAAACGGATAAACCCTCTTAAGTAATCTCAAAAGGGAATGGGCAGGTGTTTTCCATGTCTCCATATCTTTGACTGCTGCCTTGACATGGTTCTGCGAAAGTCCCACTCTTTTAATATCTGCTGCAATAGATCTCCTCCAGGAGGAGGAGAAATTATAAAACTCTAGGGGATGCCCGCGGCTTCGCCCACGTGGATTTCGATTTTTTTGAATTCCGTAGGAACTCTTTGGTTTTCCGGGATAAAAAGTCTATATATGTCTGTACCTACCTTTCATTAAAATCGGTTCAGCGGTTGGGCCGTGAAAACGTAGCAGACAGACAGACAGATTGATATATATTAGTATGGATTACCGAATCAATATTATTAGTCATTACAAATGAGAATGAATCCGTTACTCCGACAAATGTCACAGTGACAAGCGCATGCCGGTTTAACGATATAATACGTGACTGTGGCGATATCGAGCATAATTAGTCAGATGAACGGGAAATTGCAAAGCAAACTCGCCGCAATATTCGGCCATCAAATGAATCGGATCCGCCGATATACCGACAGACCAAATCGGTGTTGTTCCCAGCTTATTCTCGCACTTGTGAATTGCTCCTTGCTTTGCGCAATTTGATGTTAAGTGTCGTCGTTAATGGCAGTATAATTATCCTCTTCTAGATGATATTGATGTATTTTAACAATCCCTTGGGAACTCTTTGATTTTCTGGGATAAAAGTTGCCTATGTCAATTGTCGGGATGCAAGCTAACTCTATACCCATATAAATCGGTTAAACGGATGGACCTTTAAGAATCCCGTGGGAACTCTTTGATTTTCCGGAATAAAAAATAACCTATGTCATTCCTTTCCTTCTATATAAAGTGACCTTGCCAGGAATCAAATCAGGGACCTACTCCACCCCACCCCGCGCTCACTACTCTACCAAAGCCAAAGTGGTCTACAAAAACATAATAAGTATCATGAATTTTCAGCTTGTTGTAAAAAACCTTTTAAAAAAAGTAAAATATCCTTCTCTCTGACTTTTTGACGAGCAACATTGAATATAATAAAACTGTTCTGAATATTTTAAACCGGTGTCGGCGAAATGCTGCCATCAGGGCTTTTGGTGTCCGGCTTACGGGGGCTTTATTTAGATACAACTGGTAAACAAAGGATTATTTAGCTGAAAACCGTTAACTCGTGTAAAAATGTTGTTGCGAATATTCAGCGACTCGGCTACAGTGCACTCTGGCGATGTGCGTTGCGCCTAAATTACACTATTTCATTCATTCGTTCATCATTTTATTTATTTCATGATGATATATGACGATTACATACAAATTACTTGATACAATATATAAATATTTATTTATTTACTTGACTGCAGCGAAGTTCAATGCACGGTTATGTGTTTGACATAGTTCTCTTGTAGATACTTCCACATGCCACGGTCTTGCGCCGCCTGAATCCAGTGGCTCCCTGCGACTCGTTTGATGTCGTCTGTCAACCCAGTGAGAGGTTTTCAAACGGTGTAAGTTCGTCATTCTAACACCTTGGGACCCAACGTTTTGATCGGTTTTCGAATGTGCCGCTGAAGTGGCAATGGGCAGGGCACATTAAGTAAAAAATATTAAGTAAATATATAAATAACATGTTGGTACAATTTTGTATAAAACATGATTTTGCTTTTTATCTACTAAAGTCATCAATGTTTGGCTAAAAAATATTACCCTCTTTAGGGCGATTTGGAGCTTTGAAAGGATTTTAGAGAAACTTGTCAGACAGCGTGAGTCGGTATTTTTTACGGAGTCCGACCATCAGTCTTGGTTTTTATCGATATAATGGTTACATCGACGGGGAATAGCCGTTTCTATCTATGCTCCTGGCCGCCCAAAGTCCGAAGATATCAATTTCGCTTAATTCCGTTGCTTTTATCCTTTCCATTCACGACAATGTCGTTCGTTGGACACATTTTATATTGACCGTTTAGTTTATGAGTTCGTTCGTTTTTGGCAGTATTCAACTTTTTCCCGACCCTATTTTTTTTTTGTTTGTTTTCTTAAAATTTAAGTAGATTTCTTTGTGAATTCTATTAGAAAGGACTACTCAACTAGTTCCTTATTGCTATCGTTCTCATTCTGAGAGGTGAGACCTGTGCCCACTCGTGGGCGGCGAAGGGTTGATCATGATAAGTAATAAATAAACTTATGAGCAACAAAAAATGACCTACTAACTATATACAAAGTGTAACCAGAGAGCTAGCAAAAACAGGTGATAGTAATGATGATTACTGATAATGGTTAAAAAACGTGTTTTTTTTAAATCCTGTATTTGACTGATGCTATAAGTCATCAAACGTTACGTAAATAGGCCACTCGGAGTCAATGCCGCGTCGTAGGTGGGGCATTGACCCGATTTTTGCACCCGATTTTTTTTTAGGTACAATAGTAAAACCCCTTAGTTTTTGCTAGCGTTCTGGTTACACCTCGTAGATTATGTCCATGACTACGTCCGCGTGGATTTAAATTTTTAAAGATCCCTTGGGAAATAAAAGACTTTGATTTCGTCAAAATCAGTTAAACGGATTGGCCGTGAATAGGTAACATCAGACACTATGGATTTAATGAAGAACACGTCTTGAAATTGTATGTTAATCTATTATTCGTAACACATCACTGTGGCAGTTGTATAATTCAAACCGCGTAATCCACAGTGAATATTTCACGTTGCACTTAAATAACAGTAGAATATTTAAGACGGAACGCGCGTATTATCCGCTACTATTCATCATGTAGCGCGATGGAGGCAGCATCACACTGACAGGTAAACTGACAGATTTACTGCGAGCTCCTCCCGACTCATCGTAAGCGGAACTACATATTTGTATTTATTTATTAGAACAAACGTTGGGGTCCCGAAGTGCTTGAATGGTGACCTCGCACCGAAAAGCATAGCGTAAGAAGACCCCCCACAACATGACGTCAAACGACATCAAACAATTCTCAGGGAGACGCTGGATCCAGGCAACGCAAGACCGTGGCGCGTGGAAGTCTCTACAAGAGACCTTTAGTACCCTATAGGTTTCGTGACAGACACGACAGACAGACAGACAGCGAAGTGATCCTGTAAGGGTTCCTTTTGAGTTACGGAACCCTAAAACCAAATAATCTTCTTCAATTTTAAAACTACTAAAGACGAGTAAAGAAATCGTCTGAAACTAATAAGTATAAATAAAGTCTGTAGAGTCATAACTATCCAGACTGAAAAACAGATGTGGCTATTTTCTCCGAGTTGATTAAAACCCTAACGTAAAAAGGTTGCTGCTGTTAATAAAAATAAGAAATACGTTTTCATGGCGACTATTCCCTTTCATCAATTTCGAAATCCTTTAGATATAAAAAAAACATTT
The DNA here is from genome assembly GCF_905333055.1 of Maniola jurtina. Lineage (NCBI taxonomy): Eukaryota > Metazoa > Arthropoda > Insecta > Lepidoptera > Nymphalidae > Maniola > Maniola jurtina. The sequence continues at coordinate 16,811,477 of NC_060030.1, read as the reverse complement.
TTCGAAGTGTGTGTAGTTGTGTACTCTATGTAGAGTAGAAATAGCGCACCGCATATCTGGTTGTTTGTGAAATTCATCTAATCTAGTCTACATAAATCCATACTTCAATACTAGTATTATAATGTGAAAGATGTGTCTGTCTGTCTGCTAGTTTAACACGAATTTTTTGAAGAAGTACAAATCTCTACTTCGTCGCACTCTGTACTGTGGTCGTTAGCTTGCATCCCAGGAATGGAGATAGGCTTGACTCATCCACACCCAGATCAAACCCTTGGACTTAGAAGGTTGCATTTTGCACAGTTCTCTTTACAACCGACTTCAAAAAGGTTCTCAATTAGTCGATTTTTTTTAATGTAGACAAGGAATAAGGTCGTATTTTTCCAAATTATCACACAACAGGAATTAAAGTAGATTTATATTTGTGCCGATAGAAGCCGTGGATAGTTGTTAGTTAACGAATATCACAGTTTTACATCGTAAAACTTGGATTTTCTTGGATTTTAGCTAAGAACACTCACGATCAAGCCACCTTTCAAAGAAAAAAAACTAAACTAAAATCGGTTCATTAGTTTAGAAGCTAGGATACCACAGACAGATACACAGATACATAGATAGACAGATACCCACGTCAAACTTATAACACCCCTCTTTTTTGGGTCGGGGGTTAAAAAACAGATATTGCATTAGAGGTATAAGGCTAGTAGCTGTTGAAAATAAGAACCCCGCTTTCAGAGCAACGGTTTCCCTCGCAGAAACACGCGGGTCCCCGGCCGCCCGCGCCCGCGCCAGGGCGCCAGCTCTCCAAATTGAATTATAGCGCCGGGAAAAATAATAGCGGAAAATGCGGAAAAAGCGGAGAGAAACCACATCTCAATCGATGGAGCACTTTGCAACAAATTACTTTTATCCTTACAATTTTCCAGCTCAGGCTTTGTTACTTGTGCAAACAGGTTTTGTGTAAGTAATTGAATAGTTTATGAATCCTTTTAGATTTAGAAAAAAAAACGTTTCTTCAGTCTTTTTTTGGTTTCTATAAATCATTTGATAGGCAAGTCATATTTTCTAGCATAGGTTTTTAGTGCACTCGAATTCGTCCGTGTGGAAATCCACAGAAATTCACACAAGTGTAAATTAAAAATGTATAGCACCCCCGACAAGTTTACAGTAATTAGAAAAGAGCTGATAACTTTCAAACGGCTTAACCGATTTTCTTGGATTATAGAATAGAATAGAATAGATTTTTATTCAAGTAAACTTTTACAAGTGCTTTTGAATCGTCAAATAATTTACCACTGGTTCGGAATGCCGTTCCTACCGAGAAGAACCAGCAAGAAACTCGGCGGTTGCTCTTTTCAATTGTTCAATTTACATAATATTCTATACTATACAAGCAATTGCAGACCCGCGCATTGCTGGAGCGAGTCAAATCCATGCTTTTTTATCATTTACATAATCTTCGATTGTGTAATATGCTTTTGCCAGGAGCATACTTTTAATGGATTTTTTAAACTTTTGTAAAGGCAAGTCTAATATTGACTGTGGAATTTTATAATAAAATATAAAATATTACACTATATATAGTATAAATATAAAATATTACACTATATACTATATTATAGCTAAGAACACTCTCGATCAAGCCACCTTTCAAACAAAAAAAAAAACTAAATTAAAATCGGTTCATTAGTTTAGGAGCTACGATGCCACATACAGATACACAGATACACACGTCAAACTTATAACACCCCTCTTTTTGGGTCGGGGGTAAAAAATCCTGTCCAAGTGAGATCTGCGTTATAGAGTTAGTTAATTTCTAGCCGATTCTTCTCCGTAGATAGTAATCTGCTTTTCGAATCGAATACCTACTGGTTCGGAAAGCTGCAAAGCACATCATGTTGTCCTACATTATTATTAGGTAAATAAAAACATTTCATTTCAATCACAAACAATTCTCAATAGACCCTGAAATGAATAATATAAGATTGAACAGCAATCTTTTCAAAATCTAAAGCTTTTCTAAAGTATATTTTTCTAGCGCATTAAAATAAAATAAGTTTAGCTTATTTATGCAAAAAATCGGATTCTTTCTGTTATAAAATAAATGTTTTTGTTAAGAAAAAATATTGAAGTTGTAAAAATGGCTGTGAAGAAAGCTGTCCGATGAAAAAAGATCGCATTAAAGTGATATTACAAAAACCGAGTCGCCATCAGCTCGGCGGAGTGGAAAAAAGCTGCGAACAAGAATCTAAAGTAAAATAAAAAAAGTGTTTATTTAGACAGGGTTTTCTTTTAAGGGTTTCCCGTAATCTTCGGGAGATTGACGAACGTGAGGCTTAGTTGTAAGTTGTGACAGCCCATATCAATCGATTGCGGTTGTTAAACAACGTTGACCCAAGTTGGTTACTAGATGGGTGACCCATTATGGAGGTCCTCTATGTGTCAACTGTCACGTCAAAAGACGATTTCCTTAGTATTTTTGACGAGACAGTCCCAGAACAAAAACCGCACAGCACGCCACCGTAAGCAATTTCCCCCTCACCACCTGGGTGTCTGTTATACTTCGACCGTTGGTCCAGATCCTTTTTTCCACTCTTTTCCACTCTCAATCCTTTTTTTCCAATCTGTGCAATCAACTCCCATCAGCGGTGTTCCCACTACATTACAACATGGGGTTATGGCAGTTCCTCTGGTGCTGTTTAAAACTTAACATCAGATGACCCGCCTGCTCGTTCGCTCGCTATCCATACTAATATTATAAATGCGAAATTGTGTCTCTCTGTCTCTCTGCCAGCTTTTCACGGCCCAACAGTTTAACAGATTTTGACGAAATTTGGTACAGCGTTAGCTTACAACCCGGGGAAAATGGAAGAGTTCTCACGGGATTGTTAAAGGCCCATCCGTTTAGCCGATTTCTTACAGAGGTGGCCTGTAGGCAACTTTTTATGCCGGAAAATCAAAGAGTTCGCACGGGATTCTTAAATAACCTAAATCCACGCGGATGAAGTCGCGGGCATCATCTAGGTTAATTATTTAAAAAAATAAAAAAATGGCGAATGCATTATATACTACTTATACTTTCTCAAAGGAGTATGTGAAAGTACTCCTAAATCACCCATTTGCAGAACCCAGGAACGTTGCCAATAATGATCCGATTACAAGTTTAGTTTTTGGGCGTCCGCGTCCGTCCCCCGGGGGCTTAAATCAAACTAAGGCCATTACTGAACTAGTTGGTTAACTGGGCTGTTTCCAAAATTTATTAACATCCAATTATTGTGCTAGTTTGCAACTCTATTTACATAACCTATTGTTGTTGTAAACTTGTAGCTTTGCTCATTACAGTGTGTATGTAACTTTTATTAGAAACATCCTATCGATTCGTTTTTTTGAGTAACGTTTTATTTTTCGACATTCTTTTTTAGAAAAATATTATTTGAGTGAACCTAAAAGTAAAAAATTGTAAGTTGAGTAAATCACATTTAAAATTGCAAAGAAACGTCCAATCTTATCAACTCTGGGGACTTCCGGTTTGGAAGGAAGCAATTCTCGAATTCTGTTTTGCTGACACAACTTTAATTAAAAGAAAGAGAAAACCCCATTGAACTAAATTAGTACTTAAATAAGGTCTATTTCAAACAAAAGTTAACACAAAAGTGATATTCTTCCCTTCTAGTGCCTTCAAAGCCTTCTGCGTTTGTCATAAGCTAATCTGATTCTTAACTCAATGGGTTAAACCAAGTTAGGTACGTAGGTATCTAACAATTTCACTGTCCCGTGTCGGAACGCTCGGTTAGCGAAAAACGACTAAGGTTAAAAACTAAGAACGATTTGGTAAGCCACGAGAAGAGAGTGTGTAGTTTTGTCGCTGGGCTGTGAGCGAGTATACGAGTGCGACGGGTGATTACTCGCCCCGGTATCCGGGATGCAAGCTACCTCTATACCAAATTTCATATAAATCGGTTAAAAATCACCCTCCTTTAAGAATCCCTTGGGAACTCTATGATTTTCCAGGATAAAAAATAGCCTGTGTCCTTCCCCGGGATGTAAGCTAACTCTGTACCTTTATTCGAAATCGGTTAAACTTTTGGGCCGTAAAAAGCTAGTAGACAGACAGACAGACATACTTGCGCATTATGAGAGTACTACATAGAGGTTATAGGAAAAACTTTTCAGCTTTAGTGCCTTGTAGTTCATCTAGATAACTTATCCCGAGCCAGAGTACGGGCGACGATCAGCCAGACGGTCGATTAGAACTATTCCTCTTTGGTCGAAATCGCTTTAATAACAGCTGAGACTGCAAATTGAGTAAGTTTCGATTGCTAATGCTCCTATTTGAGTGATTGCAAATGTTCGGTGGTCGGTGTAATTTGGTAACTTAGGTATAACTTTATCAATCATAATAATATTTTAAGTATATGTCACGAGTAGGTATGTCGGGGTCCGAAGTTTGATCCTGAGTAGACCTCTAACTTTTCAGAGTTATGTGCGTTTCATGCAATTAACACTTGCTTTAACAGTGAAGGAAAACATCGCGAAACGCACTTAAGTAAGAAAAGTTACCTACCGGAATCTAACCCCTCACCTTGCAAACAGAAGGCTGACGTAAACCACTGAGCTATCCGTGGAAATTTAGGTTTTTAAAATCCTTGTCATAAAAAAAAACCGGCCAAGTGCGAGTCAGACTCGCGCACCGAGGGTTCCGCACTCGGGTATTTTTTCGACATTTTGCACGATAAATAAAAATTTAATATGCTTAAAAATAAATGAAAATCTGTTCTAGAATGTACACGTAAAGCCCTTTCATATGATACCCCACTTGGTATAGTTATCTTACTTTGAAAATTGAAAATACTAATTAATTATTTATTTGTCCATGAACACATTTTTTTTTTGTGATGTAACCACGAATTCACGGTTTTCAGATTTATTCCTTTACTTGTGCTATAAGACCTACCTACCTGCCAAATTTCATGATTCTAGGTTTTTTTTTTTTTTATTCGCTATAGGCAAGCGCTTGACCACAATCACACCTGATGGAAAGTGATGATGTGGTCTAAGATGGGACGCGTTTACCTAGAAGGTGCCTATTGGTCAACGGGAAGTACCAGACAGACAGACAGACAGACAACAAAGTGATCCTATAAGGGTTCCGTTTTTCCTTTTGAGGAACGGAACCCTATAAAAGAAAGTTTTAAGATCATAAATAAAATATAATAATTTAGTAATTCAAAGTAAACTTACATGTGGTGGGTACAGAACTATGAATCCGAGGCGAGTGAAATTAACGAAGCATAAAATGCCCCTGGGTCTGGAAAAGTTTTCCAGTGACTCTAGCCACCTGGAAACCCACCGGCGATTACTCAAACGTGGAATTGGAAGAAATCTTGGAATGCACGCCTGTGCGCTCCAAGCGGTGGATTTAGGGGAAGAAAAGTAAAAAGTAATAATTTTGTATGCAAAGTTTTGGTTAATATGGAGCCAAATTAATATGGAACTTTGGTCGGTGAATTAGGTATATCAGAGCACAAATATAAAAGTTAAGGCATTCATAATTTTTAAATTACACCAAATACCAAAATTTCAGCATTGTAACTACAAGCTAGAGACCTGTGACACTCGGACAGACATACAGACAGTCAGCAGAATGACATTAATAGGATTTCATTTTTACCCTTTGCGTACGTACGGAACCCTAAAAAGTAAAAATAAATATAAACAAGTACAACTAGACTCACGTGATTAGTTACAGTATGCTAGTAATTAGTATGTATGTAATTTTTAATTTATAATGAGTATCATTCACATTAGTTAAATTAGTAAAAAGTTAACTTGAAATTGAATAACAAGTGTAAATTAAAAATTTATAACACCCCCGACAAGTGAAGGGTACAGTAACTGGAAAAGAGCTGATAACTTTCAAACGGCTGAACCGATTTTCTTGGATTATAGCTAAGAACACTCTCGATCAAGCCACTTTTCAAACAAAAAAACTAAATCAAAATCGGCTCATTAGTTTAGGTGCTACGATTCCAGAGACAGATATACGGATACACACGTCTTATAACACCCCTCTTTTTGGGTCGGGGGTTAAAAAATATCTTAGAAATTCAGTTTGATTGCTTCTAAAATACATTTCAAAAAGTGACCTACTTACGGGTAACTATAAAAGCACGGCGAGTGGAAATAAGCGAGTATAAAATTCACTCGAGGCCGTTCGGGTTCGGGAGCGGCCATCTATCGCGCTGCAGCGGGCGGCGATAACTCTCGCGAGGAAATCTCACGCTGCACACGACCATTGAATTGTTATTGGGTGAAATTAATCGGGACTATAGAACTTGATAGAATGAAACGTAAAAGTCACAAGTACTGTTTGATGAAGAAACTGTTACAAGGCTTGAAAAACATGATTATCCCTTACTAGCTTACGCCCGCGACTTACACCGCGTGGATTACAGACTACATTTTCTACTCCCTGTTTTACCCCTTTAGGGATAGAATTTTCAAAAATTCTTTCTTAGCGGATGTCATGGCAAATTTCAGCTCGATCTGTCCAGTAGTTGTGGCGTTGATAGATCAGTCAGTCAGTCATCCAGTCAGTCAGTCAGCTTTTCCTTTTATATATACAGATAGACAGAATATAACTAGTAAACATTCAAGAAACTATAAAACTGGTGGCAAGTGGGAATAACGGTATGAAATGTAGTCGAGAATGGCGAAGTCGGTAAAGTTGCCGGAGTGGCTATCTGTTCACCTGGAAACGAAATGGCTATAACTCATCCGTAGAATTGGAGCAAATCGGAGACTGTTCGCGTATATACGCCCCTTTGCCAGAGTGAACTAGAGTGAGGGAACTCTCGGTTTGATCTGAATCAACACAGACTTTGATTTTCCGGAATAAAAAGTAGTCTATACCTATCTATCTAGTCTATATCTGCTCATTTAACAATATCCATGCAAAAACACCCGGCCAAGTGCGAGTCAGACTCCCACATCGAAGGTTCCGTAGTACGGTCGTATTTTTTCTAATAATTGGGCGTAAAAAAAAACTGTTTTAGAATATACAGGTAAAGCCCTTTCATTTGATATGCAGTTTGGTATAGTTATCTTACTAGGTTAGGTACTTTGAAAGTTGAAAATACTATACATATTTGTTCTATAAGACCTACCAACCTGCCAAATTTCATGATTCTGGGTCAACGGAAAGTATCCTGTTGATTTTCCTGACAGACACGATAGACAAACAGACAGCCGAATCGACTGACAGACAACAAAGTGACACGTGAAATTGACAACAAAGATAAGGGTTCTTTTTGCTTTTTGATATACGGAACCTTAAAAATTACGCTGATCCTTTTCTCCGCTGCCGCGTGATTAAACGATAAACCAACAAACGAACACACTTTCGAATTTATATTAGGTATTATGGGTAGTGATCACTTCAAATGGTTTAAGTTCGTAACCGCAATTTAAACTCACACAGCTTATTTGATGTTCACTAATTTCATAAGAGTTTAGCAATGTTTCAACTCTATATCTCTCACCAACTTTCCGATAACTGAATCTGAAGTATTTCAAGCGTTTTCCCTAAAAACAACTCCCATTTCGGGATCAGATACATAAAAACTTCAAACATTGGAAACGAAATTTGGACGATCTCATTCATATTTTCCAAGTGGATGGAATATTTTATCCAAAAATCCAGTGGAATTGTGAAACTTAATCAGAGGATCGGCGTTTCGCTCCCACTGGGAGGGTTGGACGCTTTCCAAGAGAAGGTCCTCTTTCGTACTTATTCATCCACGCGATTAACGTCTTTATTATTATTGCTGTAAAGGTCTGTTTTGTTGGAATCAAAAGTCGCATTTTTCACGTTGGGCGCACCGTACTAACCACTGATATTCCTAACGGCCGCTACATGGAACGGTGCTTTTATTTTATGTAACGCAGTATTGTATTTCGAATGGCCATATAGATGGGATGTCCATGAAAATTGCGTGGTTATTGTTGTTGAGGCGTATGGGAAAACACATTAGTTGATATCAGCTTTGTATAGGTACCTACTGTTGTGAGCAATCACACACCATTACTTTAATGAGTAAAGCTGATTGACTGGGCGCTGTTTTACTTAAAACTAGATGATGCCCGCGACTTCATCCGCGTGGATTTAAGTTATTTGAAATCCCGTGGGAACTCTTTGATTTTCCGGGATAAAAAGTAGCCTAAGTGCCAATTCAGGCTATCTCCATTCCATATTTCAGTCAAATCCATCCAGTAGTTTTTGCGTGAAAGAGTAACAAACACTCACACATACATACACACAAATTTTCGCCTTAATAATATTAGTGTGATAACATTCATCGCTTAGTATTGAGCACAAGTCCGGTTTGGCCATAGTCTACCACGCTGGCCAAGTGCGGAATGGCAGACTATCCACTGTATCGACAACATTATGGGGAACTGTCAGTACGCAGGTTTCCTGACGATGTTTAAGTATCATTTACCTTCACCGTTTAAGCAATAGTTTAAAACGCATAGATATCCTATAACCATAGATGTATAACATGACCATGGATATGGTATATCTACATGACATTTGCCTTGGTTGTTCCTCCTTCACCATACTACCAAACAGCTAGAAACCATGAGCGCTGGCATCCGTATGTGGTCGACATCCAATCTAATCGCACAAAAAGCTTTTGCTCAACGTTTCTGATACGAAACGCTAAGATGTGGAATGCCGCCCTTCCGGAGTCCGTTTTTCCTGCTATGTTTAACCTAAATATACCTTCAAAGCATGACTGAATAAGTATTTTCTAGGCAAGCGCTCTCCAACCTAGACTTCACCACTAATTTTTAAGCATGATAGCCAAGCGCAATCCTGTCTCGCAATAAAAAAAAACGTCGACTTGGATCCACTCCGCTTTAGTGAAAACGCACCTAAGCCATACCAATTAAGTGTTAAAGACACACCCTTGTTTTGCCATAACACGTACATCCTTCAAAATGATGAAGAGATGCGTACCCACGGGGAGACGACTCTGTCACCATCTCTCGCATAATGATCCCCTTCTTACGCGGTATTTATTTATGCTAAACCGCCATGAATATTCAACTCCCGCCCGTCAAAAAGCAACACAGTCCCCTTGAAGGAGAGTTGTCCACTTCAATCCGTTCCACTTAAGTATCGGACCACTAGGTCAAAAAAAATTCCCAGCCGTTCTTAGTAGAATCTAATTTTCGAACCGGTGATAGAGTCTTGCTTATCATAAAGTGGTAGACAGCCTGTCCTACTACTTAAACTAACTACTTTCCAAATTCATTTCAATTCAAATCGAATTTAAAAAAAATGTCCAGGCAACTCTCTAAAAAGTAAAAAAATATTAATGTATTGGCATTGGCAAATATTACAAGTAGTAATATTTTGATACAAGTGTCGTCCATGTAATAAGAAAAAGACAGACAAACTTGTTTTAATTTAGAACTATCAAACCTTATGAATTTAGGTGCTAGTCTTGAGCATTATGTTAAAAGTAGAGTGGTGCTTAAATTTCAAGATGCTACTTACTTTAAAATTCATTTTCCATCCTTTTTTAGAAAGAATAGAAAAACGCAGATACTCAAAATTTTGTTTAGGGACGTACATCAAAATCGATGCCTACGTCTTATCTTTAGCGTGTTAGTTGATGTCCGTTGGGAGTATATTATTATGATAATATGCAGCACGGATGATATCCCATAATGGCGTACTACAGTATATTGTACGGGAACAAGCAAAACATCGCTTGTTGTTTCCAGCTGGTTTAAATTGAATTCTCGGAATATTACGTCAGTTAACAGTAATCTCGATAGATAGCGCTAGGAATATTTACATCGTGATATCACTTTTTTTAGTTCACATACTTTTTGGTGGCCTTGTTAACAGAATTAGTTATTAAAATTCAATATAGCAAAATCTAGCAATGAAACTGTGCAAGTCATCATCATTGTCAACCCATCGACATCCACTGTTAGACATAGTCTCTTATAGGAACAGTTTTCATAAACCTGCACGGTCTTGCGCTGCCTGAATCCAGCAGGTTCCTACGACTTGTTTGAAGTCGTCTGACCACCTAGTGGGTGGTCTTCCAACCCTGCATTTCTCAGTCCGAGTTTGCCTTTCAAGCACCTTGGGACCCCAACTACTAACGGTTTTTCAAACAACATAATTTTTGCCGCCCATTGCCAAACTGTATATATAAGTAATCTTATTTTATTTCGCTCTGGTATTACGTAGTAGCATACCTTCTAATAGCGAAAACGAGGTTACTCACATCAAAAACATAAAATTTTCGAGGACTAGAAGTTGTAGAACAACTAAAATTGAAGCACCTTACCTACAATAGTAAGGAGCCAAGATTCTATAGCGATAAAGGCAACAATAAAACGTATTACTTTTAATTACGCCTTTATCGAAAACTCGGGTTGTGCCATCGCGCATTTTGTGCCCAAACCTGTTCGACTTTCGACCTTATTCTCTTAGGAATAGAGACTTATTTAAGAGTGATGTTGAGGCTCGTTAACCCCAGAGGACCGCTTTATGATCGGTCGGATAATAATTAAATGATGTCGGAGCGATCGGGAACACTGCCCTTTGATATTATGTACCTAGTTTTAAATGACATATTGGTTGACGAGAGTTTTTTATACTGGGTGGTGAATTTTTTTTTTAATTGATTTAGGTTTTGGAAACTTGGATGGTGGAACCATCTTGTAATATATTGATGTACGACCAATGAATGCTTATTCGTATTAAAGGTAAAGTTTATAAGACCGCTGTTTGTGCTGCTCTAATCTACGGTCGGGTGCAGGGAATTATCTAGCTATTTTATCAATATGTAAATCAAATTGTGGTAGGTAATAAACCTAATTTAGACACACACGCAATCAAATTAACTACCCAAATCTAAGAGCAACGTGAACTTAGGTGTTTTCGCTGCAAATTGTTGCAATAACCGTTAAGTTATACGATACGAGCCAACTTCATGGCGTTACTTGAATTTCAAAGCTTTGTTCACTTGTTTATTTCTTCTTTGAAACGCTCGCGTTTGTGTTAGCTCTAAAGGTAAGCGTAGGTCAAAATATGAGGTCTGAAATCGTTCTTTGAACTTTTAGTGTAAAACGTTTGAATATTATTTACGAAACAAACTTTTTAACTGTTTGGATGTTGAGAAAACGTATTATAAACTGAAAAAAAAGTCAAATCACGACTGCCCAAAAAAGAAGTGGTTATATTTTCCGGGTTCAATTATTAAGTCTGTGAGTTTCTTTATTCCGCAATAACTTCTAAATCCATGAACAGATTTAGAATTTAGATGTATAGATTCGGTAGAATCCTTAATTTTTTTAAAAGACTTCAATATAGCACCTGAACTTATCCATTATCAAAAGGGTTTTTTTTTACTTTGGCAGGGCATTCATGTTTTTTTATTACGACTTGAAATTCCAATTTTTAAAAACTACAGGACTATGTTTTCAATGGGTTGATTCAATTTTTTGATTAAACTAGAAAAAAATTGAAAATGCTGTATGCTGTAACATTTTTTTTTTTTAAATAAAATATTTGAATTCTTCTAAATGTTTTTAAATAGATATTAGAAGTTTGCTAACCTGCACTTGGCCAGCGTGGTGGACTATTGCCTAAATATATGCATGTCAAAGACTCGTGCTCAGTAGTGGGTCGGCGATGGATAGAGATGATAAAGGGCTGCAGTTTTCATTTTTTTGTATTTTTTTTCCGTATTTTAGTTTCAGCAGTTTGTTAATCCGCACTTGCCCAGCGTGGTGGATTATTGCCCAAACCTTTTCATTTCGAGTGAAGACACGTGCTTAGCAGCGATGCGCCATTATTATGATGGCTTATTGGGCCAGCGATGGATGAAGATGATAGTGTTATTTTTTTGTAGTTTTTTCCTACTTTCAGTTTTAAATGCGAACAAAAAGGTTTTCACATAAAATAAGTTCCGATAACAGTAAAGTCCGCCTGCAGCTAGAATACGTTATCGGGAACTGATAAGATACTTTATGTTCAGCTCAATCAGCCGGAAGCTATCGCTTAAGGCTCATCATTTTGTATCGTGACTGAAATCCAGGAATAGATAATAGGATATACCTACTCTAGTTTCCTCACGTACCGTATACTTACATTAGAAGGTTTACTGTGATTACTTTAAATTATTATTATTATTAAATTATTATAATTGCTTTAATCGTATTACAATGTAAAGGATTATTTAAATGATACGAAATCTTGAGAATGAGTTGCCAAGCAGCTTTGATAGGTCTAATAAGTATAAGTGGTTTTGTTAAATTAAGTTTAATAGTAATAAGTTTCTTGTGGGCTCTTCTCAAATTTGGGCGCGTTCGGAACCCTCTTAGCTTTAGTTTAAAGTTTACGTAATTAATTATTTCACCATATCATCTTTCAAATCTAACAAATCTGACAAACAAAAGGTGTAGGTACAATAGTACCTACTTTGAATAAATGATTTTCATTTTTTTGATTTTATTTTACTATGTTTTTATGGACTTCTAAATATATATCCAGAAAAATCTTGAACGATATTGAATAAAACAATTCGTAAAGAACACGGCTGTCTTGCCAAAAAACGTAAACTAAAACGTATAATTTTTCACATTTGAAAATGACGCCATACAGCCCCGCCATTTTTTTTTTTCAAAAATATATGGTCAGTGCAACTCGGAATGATATAAGGATTTTAGGAGTTATTAAGCTATCATCATTACACTATTAGGTAGGTAACTTACGCATTCCAATTTGAAAATCCAAAAATGTACCTATCCAATCCAAATAAATGATTTGAACTTGAATAGGGTGGAATAAATAAACCTTATTGTGTTTTCAGGATTCATGTGAGTAATATTTACCCTGAAAACATTACACTCCTTTTCCAGTCATGTAAACAAATAACGAAAATATCTCAAAAATTATAAAATACTAATCGAATGAATAGTTTTATTTTTAAAAGTCGTTCAAAAGCTCTAGCCTCTATACCATTGATATTGAAAAAGCCACCCCTAATATGGCAGGTTCCAAAACATAAGGCAGGAAAGTCAAAACAGTGCAAAATATTCAAATAATAATACGTGTCTCGCAATCAAGAGATGGCTAAGTACATGTTGCTTACGTAAGTACCTACTAGGGGAATCGTAAAATAAGTCTGCTAATAAAAACCAGCCAAGTATGAGTGAGACTCGCGCGCCAGGGGTTCCGCACTACGAGTACAGTCGTATTTTTTCGACATTTTGCACGATAAATCAAAAACTATTTTAGAATGTACGGGTAAAGCCCTTTCATATGATACCCCACTTGTTATATTAATCTTACTTAGGAAGTGTATTTGTTCATGAACACATTTCAATATTTTTTCGGTGATACCACAAATTCGCGATTTTTGGATTTTTCCTCTTACGTATGCTATAAGACCTATCTACCTGCCAAATTTCACAATTTTAGGTCAACGGGAAGTACCCTATACTCGAAATGTAAATGTAAATATTTATTTACAATTATTTTAATGTGATATTAGTACCTACAAATCAACGATTTTCGGACTTTTCCTTAACTTGTGCTTTCATGGTTCTACAGCAACATGAAATAGGTACGGGGTTTGATTTATTTGCGAGTGTCAAAATATGCAGCATAAATGGTCGTCTTTTCTCTTTTTTACAATATGGCTGCCCAAAATAGAGTGTTATGTTTTCAGAGTTTATATACCAATGTATGTACCTATATAAGAGTTTCTTTAGAATCGTTAGAGTATCGTTAAAATCATACTACATCATACCGAGTGACACTGGACGTAAACTTTTTGGAAAAAAAATTGTTTACTTTTGGCAGGGCAGTCGGGTTTTTTAATACTTTTTTATTCCAACTTGTTATTTTTAAGGAACTCTAAAAATAAGTAGTTTCTACGCGAAACCGTGCGTGATAGAGAACTATCTTAAATACAGCTTTTTCATCTGTAGATGCCAGACACATTGAGATGGTAATTGTGGTCGCAATCAAAGGGTGCTGTAAAGTGCGAGCCGTCATAATCGCGGGTGTCAAAATCTCCCGCACTTGCCGACACATTCATTAGAACACGCATAAAGCACGCTTTTAAACGCATCCCACAAAAACCGCCTCGTCGTAATATGCATGGGAGCACTATACAATAGGGTTGCTATCCAAAATTCAAGTTTTTCTCAGTATATTTTTATCGTTGAATGAGTAGTTTTGAACGATGCAGTCTTAAGATGTAAGCAGACTACCGTGTAAGGGGTAAAACAAATTTTATTCAACACTTACAACGAGACATCATTCTAGAATGGTAGATACGATAAGCAATCTAGCATTATCGTACGACTGAAGCCTAAATGATCTAGTGTCCTTCATAAGTTTTATATACCTAGTAGGAATACAGCTAGGTAGGTCCAATTTCAAGAAAAGATTCAACGATTCGACCCAAAAAGAGGGGTGTTATAAGTTTGACGTGTGTATCTGTGTATCTGTCTGTGGCATCGTAGCTCCTAAACTAATGAACTGATTTTAATTTAGTTTGTTTTGTTTGAAAGGTGGCTTGATCAAGAGTGTTCTCAGCTATAATCCAAGAAAATCGGCTCAGCCGTTTGAAAATTTTTTATTTAATTTTATAATACTGTATTAACACTACAAAAATTGGCAGCCCTACAAAGCGACTAACAGAGCATCATAAACTTCAAAACTTAAAACAGACCAAAAGAAACTCTATGCCAACCGACTAAAGTATAGTTTGGTGTGTTTAATGCATCCACTAGTATGTTACTTGATGGATGGGCTCGGAAGATGGAACGCGTTCATACAGTGGCTGGGGACGAAAAAGAAAATGTTTTGAAATATGAACACTTTGAAAGAACTTTTAATTTATTTTTGTGAATTAAAAGGTTTATTTACAGCGGTCTAGGCATGTACGAGTATTAATAAAATATTATATAGGATCAAAATACATACTTGGTTAGTTGATGTTGATAGATTGATAGAGCAGTCTATAAGCCCTCCGTCGCAATGGTGACCTATGTGGTCCTATAAGGTCCTGGGTGCGATTCCCAACACGAGCTATTTGGGAATCTGTAATTTCTAAGTTGTCTTTGTCCTGGACTGGTCGGATGGAAGACTTCGGAAGTGGCTAGTTTCTATCATATAGAACACAGGTTCAACGCGTAAGGTTAACCGAGACTTTTAGTCTAAAGAAAACTAGTGTCAAAATAATTTAATTCGAGCGTGATTGCTATCACAACATCTAATTATCCAGTTCACGGTCTTTTCACGGTTTTTAAACACCGAAAATATGCAATTATCGTTCCGAATCTCAGAAGGAGCCTAGACTCAAACCCTCAAATTCCCTCGAGGTAACCTCTTAGCAACAAATCGTATGACATCGAATGAGCCAAAATATCAATTTTATTACACTAGCTAGAGAAATGAATAATTTTATATTATTTTTTACAATTCAAATCAATTTTTAAAAATAACCTTACACGATTTAGTGTTGCCGTTCAATGTCACACAGAAACTAAATAAGACTGTATTGTCGCACTGGGCAAAGGCCTTCCTAAAAATTTTCCACCCTCTCTATTCTGTGCCTCTGCGGTCCACCAAACTGTGAATTTATCTAATTATCACGCTATCGTCGGCGCCTCGGTCGGCCACGCTGGCTTGGATATACATATTATATTAAAAGAAAAAAAAAGATTTTTATTTGAAGCACTTCCTTGTCGACAAATAAACGGCAAAAGGAACCACATCAGTTTTTTCGTTTGCAAGGTGAGATGATTAAAAGGCCAGACACAATGGGGGGTTAAGAGATGTTAGCATTGAAACTCGGCCGTGCGGCGCGAAATTGCGCAGAGCAATTGGAGACCCCCTACTCCTATTCACTGGAGCATCTCTTACGATGAAGGAAACGCACTAAAATATAAACATCAAAATATTAATCTTTATAGACAACGAGGGAATACATAAAATAAACTAAGTAAATACCGCCCATATACCGCCATAAACTGGTTGTAACCAGTGTCATCGTGCCACTCACTATGTCATCTGCGAAAAATCGGTACAAGGTTGCAACAGTGTGACCCGACAGGAGAAAACTTTTGATGAATTCCCAACGAGTCACACTGTGACACGTTTGAGTGTGACTCATTGGGCACCCTTCCCAGAAAGGTGAAATCTGTTGTGGGACTGAGTAGGTATTTGGTAGGTACTATAATTTATTATGGTTCGAGACTGTATACAACTTCGGCCTCCGTGGTTGCGTAGCGGAGACCAATCCTTAGTGTAAGGTATACAATTACTAGGCAGTAGGTTGTTGTTGTAAGTTGTTACTTGTTACATATTATAACATTTATGATTTGAAAAGAGCAACTGCTAAGTTTCTTGCCGGCTCTTCTCAGTACAGCTTCATTCCGAACCAGTGATAGAGTCACAGACGTAGCATAAGAGACATTAGGTACTTGAATATTTTTTGATTTTATTAAGTAATACGTAAACCTAGTGAAATGTTTGCAAGAAAAACTGACAATATTTTTAGTATACAAAATATAATAACTGAAAATACGAAACTGAAATAATGGTCTGTTTAATATCAGAATGGCCGTAACGCTGTTCCATGTGGTGACACACTTGCCAAATTTCGTCCAATTCTAATGGGGGCGTTGCCAATTTTTCTAGTAAAGTAGGTCACCCATTTGCGAATGCTCGTATAGTCCGGCCACGCTTTATGGCCACATTTTCAATGCATTTATGTACCGGACTGTGTGTACGCAAACTTCGATTTAGTCGTATATTCCGAATCCGCAACTTGTATCAAATGTTTTGTGTGTTTAAGCGGATTTATTCCTTTTCAGCTTTTGGTTTTGAAAATTCCTGTAAAATGTGAAAAAATATGTTTTAGCTCCGTTTTCAGCTTTAGGTTTCAAAAATTTCTGAAAAGAGATAATCTGTAGTATTACATTGATTAACGCGCAAAGAAACTTTTAGATTTTATGAAATAGCGAAGGTCTGGCACGCGCTGTCTCTCTCTTGATCCAAGTCGGCATACAGTTATGCTGTAAAATAAAGATAATGCAGATATGCCTGAAAATTGTCTGGTATAACTAGGTACGTCACAATCACAATATCAAGATACTTCTGAGTCCTGACGTTTGTAATACAGCATATTGTATTGAAGTGAAATATACCTAAACACCTTTTGGTTTGTGATGACCAATTTCCGTGTGTCATTTCGCCCGGTATTTCCACATCCCGATACGACCATTTTCCCGATAATGCATAAAATCTAAGCAGTCATTAGACATGTTTTAACTTTAAGGTAACACACCGGTACTTAGATTAGTAAGCTTAGTAAGCTAGGTACTCACCGTTCTATTCCCCAGGTTCCGGACCCTACAGCTGAGGTAGGCGCTCTTGCCGACCAGCGCTGTGACGTTCCTGGGAGTGGCGGCGTCGAAGCTGGGCGCCAGGCGCGACCCGCTCCCCGCCGGCAGAGAGTTCACCGACCCCGCGCCCCCCGCCACGTCACACACACCTGGGGGAAACATAAACATGTTAAACTCAACTTGACTTTGCCATTGTACGTGTCTTCCCCATCCCCCGATAAAAGACGCCCTAAGCACGTCCATAACGACCCCGATGACCAAATCATGACCGACAATCTACGAATCACTGCCCATATTTATGCTAAATGCGAAAGTGTGTTTGTTTGTTGCTCTGTCCTTTAATCACGTCGCGACGGAGCAATGGATCGATGTGATTGAGATGGGTATGGTTAAAGACCTGGAGAATGACATAGGCTACTTTATATCCCGGAAAATCAAAGAGTTTCCGCGAGGTTTTAAAATTTAAACTCACACCGGGGCATTCGCGGGTATCAGATAATTTATTATATACAAAACCACATACAAACAAATAGAGTTGTGTTGCAATTCCTGCAAGAGACCTATGTCCAGTAGATTATGTCCATCCTTCGCTGAAATGCAAAGATTCATTTCTGCAACTGTGCTCACACTATTAACTTAATGCTAGTAGATATAAATGATTGGAAAGCTCCCCAGTTTCCCAGCGCCACAGAACCAATCAACCGCCTTCGCTAACGAGGTTCCCCGTCCCTGGCGTGGTAAGTGGTAACAGGATGTCTGCCACGTTTCCGCGCCTCGCCGCTTAGTAACTGACTAATGGAGTTAGACTGATGGAGTAAGTACTGAAATAGTAAGTAAGTAAATTGTTCATCGCAGCCAAAATTTAAAGAAACGACTTATCCTATACAAAATAAATGGTATTGGTCTCTGCTGCCTAAATTAGGTCACCCTGTACTTAGACACCTTCCCTCCTACAAGAGCAACTAAAAACCAACAAATATTAGAACTGCATTATCAATTCAATATTTCAGTACAATGATATCCAATTATTATTAATTTATTCTACAAGGAAAATTTTATAATTAACTTTACGCTATTTAAGTGTTTTACATTATTGTTATGAAGGGAAGGGATGCCTAGCTTTACCCAGCTCAGTTTACAGCCATTAAACTTGGTGTCTACCAGGCGGAATAGGTCGGGCCGCACTGCAACGCGAAAACGCATACCGCAGAAGAAGCAAAAACTAGCCAAGTGCGAGCCAGGACTCGCTCTTTTAGGGTTCTGTACACAATTATTATGAACATCATATTTTGGATGTATGAACATTTTCTTTTTCGAGCTAGAACACCGCAATAAACCGTTCGTTTGTTTTAGTCACAACTTACAAACTATGAATTTTATAGTTGTTTTAATACAGTGTATGGTACACAGCAATGTAAATGGTACATAACATACCGAAATTTCATATTTCTAACTAGTATTTGAGATAGCCTCTGTCACAAAAATGGTCTTTAAACCATAGACCTATGATTTTTCGCTTCGCTCAAAGACTGACAAAGCGAGGGAGCGAGAGTAGTTAGATAAGACCCACTGCCGCGAGCGAAAGCGAGATAGCGAAACAAGATGCCGATAAGTCATTATTTACGTGAGTGTCGGTCCTTATGAGTTCGGCCTGTTCCAAGTCGAGGTGATTTTTTGCATTTACTAAATAATTTTACGATTAAAACGTAAAATCTATGTTCTGCCACCATGGTGTCTTGTTCAGTGAGCGAATGTGACGTTACAAGACGTTATAATCCGCGTAAATACACGTTTCACAGGTAATTACTGATTATTTATACTTATTGTTTATAATCATTATTTCATCATTTGTTGTTTGAAAATTAGGCAAAATAGCTATTGGAAGCTTAGATAATAGGTTTCCCTTAAGACTTATCATCAAATTACATTGCTAAATGAAGAATTTTTGGATATTTTGTGTAAAATTTAAAAACGTTTGTTTACGATAGGGATTGACAAAGTAATGACGTCACAAGTATCGATAGTCGATAATCGTGTCTACCGGTAGGTTTGATGTGATAGGTTTCATGTGATGTATGTAAAATACAATATAAAACACTACTTTCCAATAAAAGAAAAGAACGAAATAAATATTTATACTAATTTTTATTTTATTTAGCGTGACTTAGATTTCATATACAGGGTTAAGGGTAACCCCGTACATTACTTACTGTATTTAAGTGCTTATCGGGGAGGTCATTAGCTATGAATTGAGCGCCATATATACTATTTATTTTTATTAACTTGTCACTTAGACATTATATCACAGTGTTATTGTAATTAATCAAATTAAATTTACTTGCACCCTTTAAAAAAATAAAGGCGTGAAGAGGTAATAAAAACACAAACACACAGAAACATCCATACTTACGCATTTATATTCTTGACAACGTTATATACCTATACATATAGATTTATCAATCGTTTATTTCGTAGTAGCTGCACCAAGTCATTTCATTAATAAATAATAATCTGTTACCTAGCTTTAGCTTTGTTACTATTTGTGTATTTGAAATGTATTTGACTTTTTTTAAATTATAAGATGCTTTTTACTTCACTTCGTTAAACTAACTCATTAGTGTCCTATGATTTCGCCAGTAAGACTATCGATAATACAAATGCTAAAGTCAGGACAACTCTATTTCACGCACACATTTACGTTTCATTTTTTGTAACACCGGTAATCTGTCATTGTTGAATACTAAATTTATGCTTTAAACTGACAACTTTCACGGCCACCCATTACTTTATTTTTTTTTAATAAAAAATATATTTGTATTCTACTTAATGAGCTCTAAATAATGATACCCCATGCTAGGATAAGAAAAAAATATTATTTTCCGGCTCCTTTTTCATGTATTGAGACTTGAAACTTCTAAGCGTGTACCTATTATTAGTTTGAACAAGCAATTTTCTATTAAATTTGTTCTCGCAAAACGCTTATACGGAAAGTTCTGGCAATAAGTGGCTCTCTGGCGTAATCTGGCACAAAGTTGCCAATCAGTGCAGCATCGATCTTGCGAGGAAGCGTTCGTAAACACGTTATATGGCATCGACATACTTATCTAGCCAGCTAACTTAGTTCTGATATTGCTTATGCATACTAAACTTTAAGAACAAGGACTTTTTTAACGACCTCCCTGGTAGAGTGGTAAGCGTTGTGGTCTTATTAGTGGGAGGTCCCGGGTTCGATTCCCAGTTTGAAATTTTATATTTTCTAAAATCTCTAGAGGGAGGCTTTCGCCGTGGCTATTTACCACACTACCGGCAAAGCCATACCGCCAAGCTATTTAGCGTTCCGGTACGATGCCGTTTACCAAAGGGGTATGGGTTTAAGAAGAATTGCCATACCCCTTCCAGGTTAGCCTGCTTCCATTTTAGACTTAGACACCAGATGAGGTTGCAGTCAAGGTCTAACTTGTACCTACTTACATGAATAAAGTCAGTCAGTGAGTCAGGACTTTTTTATAAACATACCTATACCCATATTATTATAAATGCGAAAGTCTGTTTGATTGTTTATTAACAAAAAATATTTATTAACAAAATATAGTCTTATACAATAATTTCCCTGTGTCTGGTGGTACCCACACTAGGTAATCCTGTGTTGGTTTGTTTGTTTGTCCTTCAATCACGTTGCAATGGATCAACGTGATTTTGCATGTGTGTAGTTAAAGACCTTTTAAAGACACGGAGAGTGGCATAAGCTACTATCCACGCGAACGAAGTCGCGGGCATCAGCTAGTATCCACATAAGTAGAAAGAATAATAATGAGGCATAGACACAGCGCGAGGTATCTCGATGAGACAAATAAGTGATTGTGTTAACGGATACAGCCTCCATTGCCACATTACCGTGGCTCTCGACAATTAAGCAGAAAGGCCGCAACTACGTACTAGCGTCTGTGCGCCGTTCGCTAGCTAATTCTATTAAGATACTAATCCTTGATGCCCGTTACGGCCATGCAAAGGTAACTACAACACTTGCTTGCTAATTAAACGCAGTGTTAATTGTCTTGTAAACATAGGTAACGTTTGCATAAACTCGATTGGTCTTCTTTTTTTAACTCAGCTGCCATAATATGGACTTTTGTGACAGATGACACGGCATTATCTAAAATGATTGTGATGATTAAACTACGTTGACTCAAGTCGGTGACTGGGTGGTTGACCGAATTTAGTGGTCTAAACAATTAAGCGATCAGAAAGGGCGCAAACTAGGCTCTAGTGACTAGTAGACTGTGCGCTGTTTGCTAGCTAATTCTATAAGTTACTAATCCTTGACGGCCGTTTCGGCCATAGGTTACTAGAATACTAAAATCACTACCATTATGAAATTAATAGACTCTCAGTAATGAGGAATACGACGCATAGCGAGAGAGGCGAATAATTTTGAAATCAATGCCTCCAAACCTAACGAACTTAAGCGATGTGATGTTGTCGTTATAAAATTAGCATAATATTCCATGAGCCTCACAAAACTAATAGTAATTTTACCCGTGTCCCCCCGGGGAGCGGTAGACTCAGTTTCACTCCCCTTTCACCCCGCGTTCACTTCGTTACCTTCGTTTTGTTTTCATTAACTAAGTATGTTTTCATTACCCCGGAAGTGGTAACGACTAACGACCTAAATTAATTATTATTATTCCCTCTCGTATAATATGAATACCTCTTTGATTTTTCCATCAAGTATTTTGATTTTAATCAAAATATGATACAAGTGTAAATTAAAAATATATTTAACACCCCCGACAAGTGAAGGTTACAGGAACTAGAAAAGAGCTGATAACTTTTAAACGGCTGAACCAATTTTCTTGGATTATAGCTAAGAACACTCTCGATCAAGCCACCTTTCAAACAAAAACACACTAAATTAAAATTGGTTCATTAGTTTAGGAGCCACGATGCCACAGACAGATACACACGTCAAACTTATAAAACCCCTCTTTTTGGGTCAGGGGTTAAAAATAGATAGGAAAGCAATGATAGATAGCTTTTAGTTAAATCGTCAGCCTAATGTGACGTCTAATTCGAGAGGTTGGGGGTTCTATCCCGGGTTCGCACGTCTAACTTTTCAGAGCTATCTGCGTTCTAAGCAATTAAATATCACTTGCTTTAACGGTGAAGGAAAACATACATCGTGTAGAAACCTGCATGCTTGAAAGTTCTCCTTAATGTTCTCAAAAATGTGTAAAGTCTGGCGCGTGCTCAGTAGTGGAGCGGCGAAAGGTTGATCGGCGATGAGTTGACCAATGAAATTGAACCGATTCAGAAAGCAGAATTTCTAATGAGAAGAATCGGCAGCTCACTTTTTGGCGCAAAAAATGTCCAAACAGTAGATCAGTGCGATAATTATCCAGCTAGTATTTTCTCCATTAATCTCGGACCTCCCAAAAAATGACACCCCGCCAACTTAATCAATCGCCCATCAGCGGCCGACACTTGATGGATATAGCCTTAATTGGCTTCCACGTTAACTCAGGCGTTAAAGTACAACAATATGAACCTTATTACAAAGGTACGAAAGCTAAAGAAGTTGCATTTTATATGCTTGTAGATGACGACAACATACATGATGGAAACGCAAGGGATAATGAAATCTATTCGATAGCAAATAAGGACTTGAATAGAGATAAGCATGATCCGAATAGTGAGGACAGATTGACGATGTGGGCCGAGAGCTGATGGAAAGTTTTGAGTAAGAGCTTGATAAAGTGTTTTTTTTTGCGTTACCTGAGTTTCGCTATACTCATTAATTACGGGGCTGTTACAGCACTTCGTAATGTGTATTATATTTGAAATTAAGCAATAATATATAAGAGGCGTCATAGCAGCACAATGAACATAAAAAAATGACAAGCAAAGCCAAGGTGTTTATTTTAGGTGGTAGTCTAAACGCAAAGTAGGTTTTTCTAAACGCATCTACTAAAGTGTTAAAAAGCGCTAAATAAAAGTTGTCACTTTACAAAAATCATATCGTCGTTTAAGTTCTAAAACCAAGTAAGTCAAAATTAGTAACTTTACATGAGACCGAGTGAAAGCGAGGTTTGGGTTGGATGGGTACCAGAAATAGGCTTTTTTATTACTTTACGAATTTCTGTTGGACGTTTTCTTGTTTTTCACAGACTAAAACGACGCGTCTCTTGAAACCCGATTCACTAGCAGATGGCTTTTTAATTTCAAAACCACCATAAATTACCTACTTATACGTTAGAACCTAAGCCACGATATAACAAACTTTCACCTTCCTCAAGCACATCTCCATAACTTCCCACCGACTCTCGGTGTAACAGAACGAGGGAATAAGAGTGATAAAGCGGCCTCGGGGAGTGACGTCCTCAAGGTTGGTCATCGAAAAAACGATTAACCCAGCGTTGGACGGTCACAATAAATCTACGCAGAGATTGCGTCGTAATTTGATTGGGCCGAGAACTAAGACGGATTGGACGCTGGACAGAACCATACAGATACTTAAGCCAACTACTGTGCCTAATGTGAACGGGAGGATTGGAAAAGAGACCGACAAATTGCTTTGTATTTGACTGTGACATTCGTATCACACTAATATTATAAAGGCGAAAGTTTGTATGTATGTGTGTGTGTGTGTGTGTGTGTGTGTGTGTGTGTGTGTGTGTGTGTGTGTGTGTGTGTGTGTGTGTGTGTGTATGTTTGTTACTCCTTCACGCAAAAACTACTGGACGGATTTGGCTGAAATTTGGAATGAAGATAGATAATATCCTGGATTAGCACATAGGCTACTTTTTATCCCGGAAAATCAAAGAGTTCCCACGGGATTTCGAAAAACCTAAATCCACGCGGGCGAAGTCGCGGGCATCGGCTAGTTTCCAATAATTTTTCGCTCATCTAAGTTAATCACTCCTGTAACGTGCCATATGCATAATATTTTGAAAGCCTCAATTTAATTTTATTTTGATTTTATTTTTTTAGAACCACCAGCAGATTTATATCTACACATATATTTTTTTAGGTTCATATAATTCAATTTACAGGCGGCTACAGCATGCAGACGGACAGGTAAGTTGTGCAACAGAACTCAACAGTAAGGAAAAAAGATTAAGGATAAGAAAACGCAAAACACATTGATTTGAGATTTCCTACTTGAGAGTCAAGTGATTTGAATAAAGACAAGCTTAAATTAAAAATTTATAACACCCCCGACAAGTGCAGGTTACAGTAACTAGAAAAGAACTGATAACTTTCAAACGGCTGAACCGATTTTCTTGGATTATAGCTAAGAATATTCTCGTTCAATCAAGCCACCTTTCAAACAAAAAAAAAACTAAATTAAAATCGGTTCATTAGTTTAGAAGCTACGATGCTACAGACAGATACACAGATACACACGTCAAACTTATAATAGCCCTCTTTTTGGGTCGGGGGTTAATAAGGCCCTTAATCTAAGGTCTCTTCCAGGCTTCATCCCTCTGGCTTTTGAAAATTGCATCACGCGTGACGCTCTACATTCGTCCTACATTCTGCCCCGGTATAAGCTCTCGCGTAGTCGTCCATTTCTCTAAAGACTTGCTAATAATAATCTCTATCAAAAATATTTTTTGATTTTATTGTAGGTAATTATTAATTTATATGAAAGTCAGAAAAACAGAAATCTTTTGAGTTTCAATAACATCACTACCAGTGGTACCCAACGTGGGGCGCCAAAGTGGGGTAAGTTTTTTTTATTCAAAATGTTACAGTAAAAGCTAGACCTTATCTAATTACTGTACAAATCATACCCACGAGGAATTATGCCCAAAATGCTAGCTGCATTTCCGCGCTGGACAGCCAGGCTGATCCTTTGCACAAAAAATGAGCCAGCCCTTAATCTGTCACCAGATGCTATTAACTGCGTTGAAATGTCTTGTTAAAATTTTTTTTAGCACTATTATAGATTATAAATCATATCACGCGAATGAAGTCGCGGGCAAATGCTAGTTACTATAAAAACTAAAAAAATCCAATAGCAATATTAGGTTATAAATTGCTAAGGCCTTGGTTACCGTATTTTAGGGAGTTATTTATAGTATTGGTGGAATAAAGTTTCAATAGTGAATTAATTCCACAGTATTAGGTTATCAACGCAAAGGCGTCTAGACAGGCAATTATGTTGTCATGGAGATATTAGATTTATGTACTTCTAACATGAATTATTACATAAACTTATCCCTACTGAAATTCAGTCTGTTTCATCAGTTCACAGTTTTGTATTTGTAAACTCATACCCCTAGAACTATTGAACTAAATAAGTGCTTATAGTAGGGGTATTTCAAACTAAAGTCGCGTTCTTTTAAGCCGCAAAGTTAATTTGACTCTGGACATCAAGAAGTAACCATTGAGTTGCAGCCATGTTGCAGCCTTCAAAAACTAATTTGGAATGACCCATCTAGTACGAAGTAGGTACTCAAAAACATTTACTAAAATAGTATATTATATACAGAGGCGTTATACAGAGGCGGTTGGCTCGACCATTTCATGGAAGTTTTAGCATAAAGTCACGAGTCATATACTGCGTTAAACTAGATCAAACCATTTCCCAAAGCTAAAAGAAGGAGAACCATTTCCTAAACCTGATATATAAATATGATCTGCATTTTTTTGTATTTTATATTCATATACAAGATAACCACGACAGCAATCTCACTTGGTGGTAAGTGATGATGCAGTCTAAGATAGAAGCGGGCTAACCTGGAAGCAAAAGGAAGTATTTCAAAGTGACAAAGAAAGTAAGCCATTAGAGAATTGTTTGTTATCAAATAGGGACACAAATGGAACTAATAAATCAGCAGGCAATCATCCCCGCGACAAGAAAAAACATGAAATACAGAGCGGACCCACGTCACATCGCGCCCCATCCCTTATCGTTGACACGTTATTCCGAATGCAATTGAAACTGATCGCACATCTATGCAAGCGATCGCATCGCACGCACCGCACGTAACTTTCCTGACGGCCTGACACAACACAAACTCTTATTACATCGCGCTCTACACCTTACCGTTGACAGTTTGTGTCGAGTGTGACAAAACATGATCGTACATCTATATGTTATACATGCTCATTGTGTCACATGTGCCGCACGCAACTTTGCTTGGCTGCCTAAAAAACACATGGCCCAAATAACATAGTATTCCTACCTTATTTCATTAAAATTGATAAAATACACGATGAAGGCATCGCACACAATTTGGGAATTATCTGTGTGGAACAAGGTTTTTCTGTTCATTTCACATTCGTAGCTCCATTTTATGATGCAAATGCCCTTTATAATAAATACAATGGTAAAGAGAATCACAGTCGAGAAAATTTGTTGTAGGTCTGTCATACGGTTTGTAAGATAAAAAATATGCGAGATTATACAAGACAACATCATAGGTGCAATGCATTCAAAAAATTCCTACGTGCGGTACGTACGGCGCGTACATTATATGCGATCAGCATAACACAAAGCGTAAATAAATACAGGGCGCGCCGAGTGTAGCTACTGACAGGTTTACGGTTAGCTATTATAAGAGACAGTTGTAATCTACTAAGAAACAGGACTTAAAACCCCCTTCGGGTAATTTATCAAAGTTTTTGACGACCTCTGGCATGTGTCGGTGCAAAACTGGTAAGCGAGAGGTTCCAGGTTCGATTTTGACGGGATCGCCAACTGTAGTGCCCCGTTAGGTCGTCTCTGTTGAGAAAACTACATACTAAAGCAAGCAGGTCACCGGGCACCGGCTTTGCAATATTGTAAGACCGCAGGCTAAAGACTTGTTTTGCTAAGTGATTCAAAACCAGCGGACTCTGCAATGAGAGACTGACTGACTGATCGATCAACGCACAGCCTAAGCCGCTGGGTTTACAAACTATTAGGTAGGCTCACATTCAAAAAGGATTTCTCGAAATTTCACCCCTATAGGGGGGCTAAATTGGGCGTGAAAACTTGAATGAAAATCCATCATTTCTTATTTCCTAGTTTATTCACGAAAGGTGGTATTTAAAGTTTCGATTAAAAATGAAAAAAAAAAATTGTGTTTCAGGATAATTGGGAAAACTACCACCATACCAGTTTTCAAAAAATTCACTCGAGTAAAACCGGCCTATAAAAAATCAACACTGTCTAAAAATCAACGTACCTTTACAGCTCAAAGGGTCTAGAAACTTAATGCAGGTTAGGTAGATTAATTTATCTAAAGCTTGGAAATCTAAGAAATCAATTCAATAATATCACCCACGCGAAGCCGCGGTCGCGGTCAGCTGTTCTCCTGTACACTTGTATGCCACAAATCCACGACTTATTCCCATACATCTGCACCTATACGTTTCAAATCAGTAGGTCGGCAGCGGGCGGCTTAAATGGCTTGCAAAGCATAAAGCCATCCATTTCAGCGGATTCCAGTCCAAAGCTAGATTCCAGAGTCCGATAATCCGGATTATACATTCAGGCATTTTAAGTAACTAGCACGACGCCACAAAAAAGGTCCACGGATTAAAAAAATCGGGGCTTTAAAATGAACTTAGTTCATTTGCATCCATACACGTGCCAACAAGTTGGGTGCCGATTTGTTAACAACCTGATTAACAAAACAATAGTCAAATTGGTGACCGAGTCAGGTTGACTAGTCAACCAACTTACAGTTACGGCTGTAAACATTGCACAACCACTTTTAGAAAGAGATAGTGGTTTCGTAGATCGTTGTCTCTGTCATTGAGACTAACAAAACGTCACATAGGTATAAGTGACAGACACAAAGCTCTACGAAGCCGAAATACAGGTCTAAAGGTCGATGTGCAATATTTTCAGCGGGCTACTGTTATAGACGTGGAATAAGGCTCACGCGCCACATATTACGATAACATAATATCAGAAGCCTTCCCGCAAGTCCTAACAACAAGTGTGCAAAATTTCCACTTAATGAGAAGCACAATCAGATGAAGGATGCGCAAATGCATAGTCAGCAAACCAGCACACCAGACAGTCAATAATTTTTATGTTTAAATTGTTGATGTGACAGCTGAATTTTTCACAAGTTTGTAAAAAGCAACGTATGGCAACTTGGCTCCAATGAGACCAATTTACACTTTTATTGCTTGCTAGTTGGCACGTGGTAGTGAATGTTTTCGCATGCCTCTAGGATAACTAGCAAGTCGTCATGATTTAACCCTTGACTTAAATTAGTTGTATTATACTGCTGGCAGCAAATGTTTTTTTTTGCAAGATACGACGACAATATTATACCAATTAAAAGCAAGGGTAAGGTCTAAGGTGGAGCGCGATTGCCTAGAATATGTCTGTTTCTCTCTTGTCTTGAAAGTATGCAGATTGTACGTGAAAGGCAACACGGAAGCCGGAAGAGCATTCCACGTCTAAGCGGTTAGTATCAGAAACGTTGAGCAAAAACGTTTCGTGCTAGTAGATTGGATGTCGACCACATATGGATGCCAACGTTCACGGCTTCTCGCTGTTCTGTGATAGAATAGTGAAGGAGGAATAAGGCTGTGCATTTGTTGGTACATCTGTAGAATGCTTTAGAAAAAAATTGGGGTTCCGTTTTCAAATGTTGTTTGTTTATGCCACGCGAGGTCCAACAATGCTATGAAATATTCCCGCCGAGAATTCAGTACGTTTGTGTTAGCCACAAGGGTTTTTGCCGTAGAAATATTTGAATACCTACTGCCGCCATTTATAACAATATGGGGTTTTTAATGTCATGTACCTTACATATTTTTTGGTCCTTTATTTCGCTCCATCTTTGCACGGGTTATATGTTTCAAAACAGTCTCTATTTAAGGAAAAGACGAATAAAATACTTTAAATGTTTGTTGATGCACAGAATTCAAAATAATAATAGAGATGAAGATGTTGATAGGACTAGTGAAGCATATCTGTTATGCGTTAAATTAAAACAAAACTTTATACTTAGAGCGTTATAATTTAATTTAAAATATAGTTTTGACTTTCTACTAGTAGACATCTAAATTTTACTAGCATTTGCTCGCAACTTCATCCGCAATACACGTACTTAGAATTTGTACCACTCAGGAGTAATGTAGCTATCTATCAGTGAAATAATGTTTGAAATTAGACGATAGTATTGGAGATTACCTTCTATTCCAAACTCACAAACTTTACCTCTTCCAATTTTACCTATAGACTAAAAGCTGAATTAAAAAAATATGTTTCTTCGTACTCACCCGCGTCGAACAAGGAACTCATGCTTCTAGATTCTCTGGTTTAAGCTAGGCGTTGCCTAACAGTCAGTTGTTAGAGTTTCATTAAGTAGATTAGATATTTGGTTGCCTGGAAGAGATCGCTAGGTAGCGATAAGGCTGCCAAATTGTACCTGCCTATATTTTTGTTTTTCTGTATTAATTTTGTTTAGTATAAAAATTAAATTAAAAATTTAAAAAACCCCCGACACATAAACCTCTAAAAAGTAAAAAAATAATAGGTAAGTATGTATGGGCCCTTTAAGAATAGTATAAATAGTAAAGTTTTTATCCAAGCGCTCGTTGCGCCAGGGGACCGCTACCTATCGTAAACTATGAAAGTCATCTGTTGTAGAAAGAATAGTCTTTAGCGGTCCCCCGACGCAACGAACGCTTGGATAAAAACTTTACTATTTATACTATTCTTAAAGAGCCCATACATACTTACCTATTATTTTTTTACTTTTTAGAG
Organism: Maniola jurtina; assembly: GCF_905333055.1. Classification (NCBI taxonomy): domain Eukaryota; kingdom Metazoa; phylum Arthropoda; class Insecta; order Lepidoptera; family Nymphalidae; genus Maniola; species Maniola jurtina. The sequence goes on along the minus strand of NC_060030.1, from coordinate 16,781,305 downwards.
GTTTATGTGTCGGGGGTTTTTTAAATTTTTAATTTAATTTTTATTTCACGCTTTTTAAACTTTTATTCATAAATTACCGTTTATTTGTGCCATTTTAAAACCCAATTTCTATAATAATATAAATCCAATAAGGCAGCTAATATCTCTTCCAAAGTAACATCAATGTTATGTTAATTATACGTTCCATGAAATATTTTTGACCGAACATCACTAAATCAAGAATTATCTGAATGACTCACATAGTTTAACACGACCAAAACGAAATATCTGTTTCTAACATGTCGTTGCTTTAAAAATGTACCCATTTTACGTAGTCGTATAATAGTTCGCTTTTCAAGATATACCTACGATTAAATTGAAATCGACTTTCATCCGATGAAATAAAGAATAAAGTGGCTTGTATTTCATTTTGTTTGTTATTGCATGTCAAAATTTTATTTGACATAACTTTCAAAAACCGGTCAAGTGCGAGTCTGCCTCACACATGAAGAGTTCCGTACAAGTTTTTTTTTATGTAATGACAATTCAGTTGTCGGATTTTTCACTTTACTTGGGCCACAGGAGTAGAGTGGTTGGGCTATAAGATATTGCTACCTGCCTTTCATGATTCTACGTAAACGGGAATTACCCAATTTATAAGTTTTGATTCTCTTGAAAGATGACACACAGACAGACAATGAAGTGGTGAAGGAAAACACCGTCAGGAAATCTGCACGCTTAAGAGTTGGCCATAATGCTTCCTCAAAGGTGCGTGAGGTGTGCTAATACGTGCTTGGCCAGTGTGGTAGCTTCTCATTCTGAGAGGAGACTTGTGCTCAGTAGTGAGCCGGCGATGGGTTGATCCTGATGATGATGAATTTTAAACGTATTTTGTCAAAGTAAATAAGCTGAGTTCAAGCAGATAAAATAAAAAGAAGGTGCGCCTAATGCATCATCCAAACCTGCGCGACAAAGCGACTACGATGCGGGAACCTCAGCCGCGCGGAGGGTCATCGCCTCCTACGATATTTAATGGTGCCATGCACACCTACGCGACTACAACAGTCGAGGCTACATCTTTTTTTTTCTACAGATACCTACTGAACCCTAAAAATTGTTTGACTATGGTTTGGGTTTGGGTTGATTGTTCGTGGCCTTTGGTTGACTGTTGGATATTATAATTGAATTGATGTTTTGTCGCTTTAACTGTGATTATAATATTTTATAAATTAGAAACTCCGCGCCTACGATCCAAAGTATCGGAGTTTTCCAAAACATTATTTTCAAATAAATAATTATGTATCTAGGCAACGTCCATCTTGACGGCTTGACATTTGCCAATTGACATAATATTATGAACCTCTGTTACAATAGTGAAAGATCCCAGGGCCACCAGCCGTCACGTATTTTCTGACGAACGAAATGTGGACGATTGAGTAGTGTTAGTATGTACAAAGAACGCATGCCTACGGACCTGCTAGCTTAGACGGCCAATTTTCAGGTATCAGGTAATCTAGGTACATAAAAACATTACTTACCTCACGTAAATTCTCCATTTTTTTTAATTTTTAGCTGTTTTTTTTTTAATATTAATAATTAATTGACATAAGTAAACTATAAGAGAGTGAGAGAGAAGTCAATATATATCCTAATACATGTCTTACTCAGTCTCATGCGCGTAGATAATGATGCCCTCGCGCTCAAACCCACAGAGGCATTAAAATTGAATTTAGGGGATGATTGGCCCTCTGGATCGGTCTGTCTTCTTGTAAAAGGTTTTAAAATAGTTGTCTGGTGGACATATATAAAAATGGAGCATCAGAATTTACGTGCAGTTAAGTAATTACTTATGTTGGGAGCTTTAAAGCGTCTGCAAAGCAATACGGCCGACGCGGGAAGTGTCTGGGAGTATTGGCGACATATTTTTAAGGATGTTGCCTAAAATATACGTAAAAATCAGTTTGGAGAATTTACGTGTGGTAAGTAATGGTTTTATGTACCTTGATTATCAGATACCTGAAAATTGGCCGTCTAAGCAAGCTAGCACGTAGGCTAGGCATGCTTTCTTAGTACTTACTAACACTACTCAATCGTACATATTTCCTGTGTCAGAAAATACGTAACCTCTGGTGGTCCTGGGATAAAAGTAATAAGAAAACCAGAAAAGAGCTGATAACTTCCAAACGGCTGAACCAATTTTTTTGGATTATAGCTAAGAACACTCTCGATCAAGCCACCTTTCAAACAAAAAAAACTAAATTAAAATCGGTTCATTCGTTTAGGCGCTACGAGGCCACAGACAGATACACAGATACACAGATACACAGATACACAGATACACAGATAGACAGATACACAGATACACAGATACACAGATACACACGTCAAACTTATAACACCCCTCTTTTTGGGTCGGGGGTTAAAAATAAAAGTATATTCATTCATTAGAGATTTTCAGAATATGTGAGTAGCTAATAAATATAATTGATGACACGCTGTCCCGGCTACCTTTTCTATTACCATTTTTATAATTCCGTGGTTTGAAGTGACTCTACCTCTAACTTGGAGCACCGGCATGCGGCGACCTGAATAAAACTAAATATAAAGTAGGTACGTAGCTACTTCAACTACTTAAAAGTCGATAACTGATTTAATCAACTTTTTCGAGCTTCAACTTTTTACGGCACCAAATTAATATTAATTATTTTCTGCCTGTTGCTGAAGTTTAAATTAGTTTTATTCTAATTAGTATTACTCATCTACAGAAGGGTAAGTCAATTAAATATAACAATGTGCCTCATATTAGGTGTGTGCCGTAACCCTTTATCGGTCTAATACTGAGAACGGATCTCCTATCAGAACGAGAAGAGCGGTCATAGTCCACCACGCTGGTCAATTGCGGATTGGCATACTTCCCTCTCCTTTGAGAACGTTAATTCCGGAACTTTCAGGTATGCAGGTTTCCTCAGGATTTTTACCTTTTATAGGATGAAATTCCGTAATCGTTCATAGCGAAACTGAAACTATTCGCTCAAAAACTTTGTCCTAAAGTGGACCGTGGTAAAACAGCACATGTTAATACATGTTTAAAGTTTGCACCGGGCTATTACCGTCCCCGCATTAAGGCATCATTAAATATACAAGCACTTTTGTCTGTCGCATATTTAATGGATGTTTACCTGCCACGTGTGCTGTGGTCAGAGAATAATGCTTGTGGTCGCGAAAAACAGACATTTTTGGGTGAAACTGCTGTCACATGTTAACATTATTTGCTTTTCACCAATAGGTCAAACGTACAAAAGTTTTAAAATATCTCTTTTGTTAATTTAACAGGTAAGCTGAAAGTTTTGACCTGTTTATGAGTTTTAAAGTTCTAGATTTACTTACTCAATATACGAATTACAATCTTTGCGCTAAAATTATAGTTGTTTTACACAAGTTTGATGTTCGGATTTATTCCTTTACTTGTGCTATAAGAACTACCTACCTGCCAAATTTCATAATTGTAGATCAACGGGAAGTACCCTATAGGTTTTTTTGACGGACGTACAGACAGACGGACAACAAAGTGATCCTATAAGGGTTCCGTTTTTCCTTCTGAGGTACGGAACCCTAAAAATGTGAAAACCGTGTAAAAAGTACTGTAATCTGAATAAAAAAGCGTAGGTAGATAAATGTCAGGTGAGACAAGCCCACGCGTGTTTAGCGCGTCGGATTTGTCTGGCTAGGCAACTCGTAAAGCCGCCGCCCGCCACTCCCGCAGTCACGGGTCGGCAATAAAACTGCAGCGTCGGCAAAAACTCTTAATGGCCCGAACGGCACGTTTTTGCACTTTTTTGCGATATTCGGTAATCCGTTGAATTGTGTTAAATTATATTCAAACTAGCGAGGGAATATTCCAGTAACGAGGTGATATTATTTTGTTCTTTGTTATTCTGTCTACATTCAGAATTTTCACACTTGTTATTTTTGATTTAGCCTCGTATCTTTAGTTTTAAGTTTACGTAATTAATTTTCACCAAGATATTATCATCTTACAAATCTAAAAATTCTGACCATCAAAAGGAGCACAATATGGTACCTACCTACTTTGAAAAAATGATGTTGAGTTTGAGATTGATTTATTTTATTACTAGCTGATGCCCTCGACTTCCTCCGCGTGGATTTAGGTTTTAAAATTCTCGTGGGAACTCTTAGATTTTCCGGGATAAAAAGTAGCCTATGTCAATCTTCAGGTCCTTAACTATATCCATGCAAAAAAATCACGTCTATCCGTTGCTCTGTTGCTACGCGAATGACGGCCAAACCAATAAACTAACAAACAAACCCAGTTTTGCATTTGTGATATTACAAAAGAGCGTTTAATTTTTCGTGAACACATTTTAATTTTTTGCTGACGTAACCACAAATTCACGGTTTTCGGATTTTTCCCTTTACTATAAGACCTACCAACCTGCCAAAGGGGTTTGGGTAACTTTGTATGGAGCAGTGGTGCCTTTTTTTTATGTTGCAGCCACTGATGGTATTAGTGTTATTTTATAGTGCTACTTTAAACATTGTAATGACAACAAATAATATTGCTCTAAGTGACATCGGGGCTGAGATATTTGAATTTGAAAAATTAAACTTGAACCATGAATACCGATTTCAAATTCACTTTCTAACTGAATAATATCTTTAAATATGTAGATATGACAATGAATAGGATCTACAAATATAAAATGATCTTATTTTGAGCTAAAAAGACCAAAGACTTGGAGGACAAAAGACATCAGACGAGCCTCAGAGAACCTCTGAATTCGCGTGGCGCAAGACCTTACCGTGTGGAAGTCCCTACAAGAACCTATATCAAGCAGTGACCTCTATTGGTTGATAATGATGATGATGATGATGATAAGAGCACGCAGTCCCTGTAATCTCCAGGCTATATACCTAAACAAAGTAAATTCTTCTCAAAGAATGATGGGACTGAATTCGGGACTTAAAACTTCGAGCATTTGCCCACCGAGCGCTGACCGTAGGTAGACGAACCCTGCGCTGTGATTGGCTGAGCTGTAAGCACGGTGCTCCTCCATTTGTATTTTGGGAGACGTTCTATGGACAGTTCTAAACCACTACACAAAAGCTTGTTAACGATTTGGCTAGAGATCCCAGAGCCAAATTGACCCGACGCTACACCGAAAATGTCCCGGACGTCAGCCTTTATGAGATTAGTATGGCTCTCAAGCAACTCAAGAACAACAAGGCACCAGGTGATGACGGAATCACAGCAGAACTACTGAAAACGGATGGAAAACCAGTACATAAAGTCTTTCAGCGTTTGTGTAATCCCGCCATTCACGTCGCCATAATGCCAGAGGCGTGGTACAGAAGCGTAGTGGTTCTATTCTTTAAAAAGGGAGATAAGGTATTGTTGAAGAATTATAGACCCATCTCGCTGCTGAGGTATGTCTGTAAGTTTGAAACTCATCACGAATCGTCTCGCTCGTAGTTTTGATGACTGCCAGCCTACCGAACAAGCCGGATTCTGAATAGGCTTCAGTACAATAGATCACACCCACCGGATACGGCAGGTTATATAGAATGCAGGAAAGAATATATCGAACCATATCCTACGAGGCATCCTGTGTCTTGGCTAGGACCCCACCATGGGACCTGGACGCTATGACACTGGCTAGTGTGTACTAGAGGAGGGTGGAGGCCCTTTACTGGAGGAACAACCGACTCCGATGGAAATATATGGGTGGCAGCGATTAGCGCAGACCAAGCTCCTCTTCTATTGGCAGAGCAGGCTTGAGTCACCCACAGCCGGTCACCAGACAATTGAGGTGATCCGTCCTATCCTTGAGGAGTGGGCGAAGAGGAAGCACGAAGCACTCACGTTCCACCTTGCACAGGTTCTTACGGGGCACGGGTGCTTTGGGAAATACCTGAGCAAGGTGGTGCGAAGAGAGCCCAGAGAGAATTGCCACCATTGTGGTAGTGCTTTAGACACAGCACAGTATACGCTGACAAAGTGCCCGGCATAGACGCCACGCCAATTGCTGGTGGAAATTATGTCGTGGCTGAATCTATGGTGGACAGTGAGATGGCTTAGAAAGCGATGGTCTCCTTCAGCGAGGAAGTAATGACGCACAAGGAGGCAGCGGAGAGGATTAGAGAGGAAGCCGAGAACTCTTATTCCATGCGCTGCTGGAGAATCGGGCGCAGGAGAGCTGCGCATGACCGTTGCTTGCCCCCTTGAATAGGACCTACGGGTAATAGGCACGGGGAGTCTATTGCCCACGGGAGAGTAGGTTTTTGAGTTGGAAAACAAGCCCGTGTTTCCGGTGAGTCTTATACTGTGCGTTTGGGATCCCTTTTAGTCCCAGAGCGAGACTTGGGACACCAAAGTGGGTGCCGATAGCTGGGTTGCAGTTGAATACGTTCATGTCCCTGTGCCCAGTAATAACGACCATGACGGAAAAACGTGGGGTATTAGTCGGTACCACCTCCCCGAGTGCGGTGGTATCCATGAGTATTTCCCTACGTAAAAGAAAAGGGTTATACAGAAGACTGAAGAGCATAATCGACCACTTTGCTTACCGTTTGTGGACTATGAGCCTTCAATTTGGTAGAAACTAGGGCTGTCTTAAGGTCGCTACAGAGACACCGAAACGGCTAATGGTATATCTAAGTGCTGAAGTGTTATATCCAAGTATAGGTGGGTCCATAAATGAACGTGAGGAAGACGAACTAAAATCATGTCTAATGCTCATGTCCCGTCCCATCCAGTAATTGTTAAGAGCCCTGCACTCGAAATTGTACCCCCCTCTTCCCCCTCCCTCCCCTAACTCCGCCACTACTAAGTGGACAGACAACATCAAACGAGTCACAGGAAGCCACTGGATTCGGATGGCGCAAGACCGTGGCGAGTGGAAGCCCTATCGAGAGACCTATGTCCAGCAGTGAGCATCTATCGGTCGATAGTGATGATGATGACGATGCATTTTGGTGTGGCCATTGCTTGTGAGTCAAAAGAAAGCACTTTTTATTGCTTTTAGTGCGAACAATTACAAAAAGACATTGGGTGTAATCAATGGAATTTAACATATTAAAGATGGAATATCTCTGCCCCGATGTGAGTTAGCTATATATGTTACATAATATTTTTTGTTTGTTTTTTGCTGTTCTTTCATAAAATACCAGTTTTATCGGTGGCCGCTATCTTAAAAAAAGGCACCAATTTTACCCAAACCCCTTTCATGATTCTAGGTCAACGGGAAGTATCCTATTGGGTTGCTTGACACGACGTACAGACGTACAGACAGATAGACAATAAAGTGATCCTATAAGAGTGCCCTTTTTCCTTTTGAGGTACGGAGTCCTAAAAAACAGCACTACAACAAAAACACTAAAAAACATCTTTATGTAGGTACTTCAGAATGACATGCATAAACATTTGCTATTTTTAACCCCAGCATCGAACATCGATCACTGACGTGTGTTGACGTCAGCCGCACGCCCCACACACGCCTCCCTGTCAATTAACCACAGTTAACTGCGGCTAACCGCGGGCACATCCAAAAATGCGTTAGCTTAATTACCTGAGAGCTAATCGTGTTCTGACCGATCGACGAGAAGAGATTGAATTTTTCATCAATCATTTTTTATGACGGGTTGAATTAACAGAAAATCTGGAACACTTGGATATGGATTGCCTCACTTAGCTACATTATATCGGAACAGTAGAATAATTGAAGTGTTCCAATAAGTTACTGCATGTACTCCGATTTCCACGAGCGCAATCTAAGCCCGCATCCGCAGTCGGCTCCGCGCGAATCCCACAAGTTGTGTTAACACAAGATTGCGGCTACGCGCGTACGCTGAGCTTAGCGCAGCTGTAATATCCGGAGCTAAAAGCTTGATATGGCCAATGTTATGCTGCCAGTTTTTCTATTATAAAGCTTTCCTTTGAAGTCTAATATGCAATTGACCCTTGTAAATTCATTCACAATTAATTTTTTACACAATTGCCCAAAAAAGGAGTGTAATTTTTCATGATTCATGTAGATATGTGTGCATGTGAGTTTTTATTCCACTGTAACTTTGAAATGCCTGAAAAGATTTGGATGTTCAGGGTACCGTTTCTTCACTATCCCACGGCTATAAATATTGCGAAAAAAATTGTAATAGGTATTATCCTTTTAGTTTACTTTTTAGTTCGTTTTTGGCAAGGATGTGTTTTTAATTTTTTAATTACATATTTACTTGTTGTTTGTTAAAGATATTCTATTAACTAACGACTGGATACTGGCGCAGCTTCGTTCCCATGGGAATTTCAAAAAATCCTTGCCTGCATTCCAAACGGGAACCTCTGTGCAAAATTTCAGCTTCCTATATCCAAGGTTTTGGCCTGAGCGTTGATAGAGTCAGAACTTTTCTTTTTATAAACCAAAAATATAAGTTTTTTATATTTACAAAACCAAAAATTCAGAACTAATGATAACGTAGGTGCCTATTTCAAAGTCAAGCTCCTTGGAAAAATCTTCAAATCAAAAATAAATTTTTCAACCAAGTATTCAGTAAAAGTCAGCAGTAATATTTAGGTAGGTCGCATTTCGTGACTTCACGTCTTTACCGGGCGGCCATTCCGCCCCGCCCCGACATCCGCCCTGATTAAACCCCTGTGTACGTTGCCACTTCCACACCTGCTAGATAAGGACCTGCAAAATATAGCTAGAACAAGCTGTGATAGCCTAGTGGTTAGGCGGTCGGGGATTTGATCTCGGGCACGCACCTCTGACTTTTCGTTGCTTTAACGGTGAAAGAAAACATCGAGAGGAACCTGCATGCCTGAGAGGTAGTTTTCTCAAAAGTCTGCCTATCCGCACTTGGCCAGCGTGGTATACTACGGCCAACAACCCTTCTCACTCGGAGAGGAAACCCGTGCTCTGTAGTGGGCCGGCGGTGGGTTGATCATAATGATGATTTCCGTGTATTTTCCGTCTAAAACATAGAATTTTGCAGTGAATTTTTTTAATACCGTTGTGATTTGCAACTCGATGAAACGAAAAAGCGACAGTATCTCGCTGCCTTGTAATTACCACCAGTTTCATGTCTATGGTCTTTGTATGTATGTATGTCAGTTTTGGATAGGAGCAGGTGTTACTTTATGGAAGTCCATGATATACAAGGAACCACAAGCTTAATTCTTTATAATCCGTCAAAACAGATAAATCTGTATGTTACAACGTGTGACGTTCAATGTGTATCGCCTGCCCTACCACTACTAGGTAAAGTAACAGGAAAATCAAGCAATACCAAACAAATATGAATAGGCACCTTCTAGGTAAATGCGTCCCATCTTAGACCACATCATCACTTTCCATCAGATGTGATTGTGGTCAAGTGCTTACCTATAGTGAATTAAAAAAAAAAAATTCTAGAACACACTCAACGTACGTTTCATTCTAACATTCTTTGACCGTGTCTTTTCCTGCCAGGGTCATAAATAATGTAAATCCACCCTTACCCATGCCTTACCCATAGAATAAGTATAGATGATAATATTATGGGTTAATAGCACTAACTAATAGTCCAATAGATCTCCGAAATATGGACCACAGTTTAAATTAATGTAACTTGTTATGGGCAGTATAACCAACAGTAGACAATTACAGAGAACAGAGCGCTTTGCCAGAACGGCGGAATTATACACACGCGAAATTTAATTATCAATTAGCTATAGATTTACATGCTATGTCCGTCTTAGCTTCTAATCTTGGCGATCGTAATTTGTCGATAGCTGGTGATTAACGTGCATTTATAATTTATGGCACTAATTATTGCGAGCTATACAGATAGCTATCTGAAGGCTCATTTCCACTGGTCATGATAATTTGGCCGATATGAAGCATGTAAAAATTTCTGCAGCCTCACTACAGAATCTGCAAGTCTCCCGCACCGCAAAGAGCTAGCCCACACAGCGAATAAAAATCGATCGTATAAATTAAAAAAAACGCAATTTTGTAACACATGCAATCATATAAGTATCACATCCGCATTGCGATTTAAAATTCGCGCGGAAAAAAACTGTGATTTCATACAAATTTCACGCAGTGCGAATATTTTGCGCAGTATGGAGTAATTGTATGGCGCTTACCGCATTCGCAGTGCGTGCAAGTGAAATTCCGTACGCGGTACGCGGAAAATAAATCGCGCGAATACAATCCGCGAGACTTAGAATCCGCGAGAGTAAAAATCACTGTATCGGTTAGGCCTAATGCGTTTTCTATCTATTCGTTACTTCACATGGCTGAGCTGACAAAATATCAACAGCATAATATACTGTTTTTCTCTACGTGATCAAATAAGAAAGACTAAACGGGGAGCTCGTAAGAGAACCAGAGTAACCGACATAGCTCAGTAGATTGCAAAGTTGAAGTGGCAATGAGCAGGGTACATAGTTCGAAAAACCGCTAGAAATTGGGGTCCCAAGGTGGAGTGGTGCCCTCGGCCGGAAAGCACAGCATTGGAAGACCTCCCGCTAGGTTTAATCACAGTGGTTTAATGTATTTTGACCCGACTACAAAGCCAAAAGGAAGGGTTATGATTTTAGAAGTCTTTGTATGTAGGTTTGTATTTATGTGTGTTCCACCGTAGCGCCTAAACTACTGAGCTGGTTTTGGTGAATGAGGTGTGAATTGATCGTTATTATGGTCTGGGTAAACATTTTATACGACAAAAATCGACGTGACGGATGTTACATCCAAGAAAGTCTCCAAAAAAATTTTTTTTTGTTGTTGTATAGAGTGGGGTATCATATGAAAGAGGAAAAAATTCGGGGGTTATAATTAAAATAAATACCTAATACAATGTAGTAATACACAGAGCGACAGAAAAACCATTTTACTCTATCTATCGCTATCTATCGGCAGTTCGCGGGTAGTAGTCGGGTTTTAGTGCTGCTTAACTTTATACGCTAAGTATATTATACAGTGATGGCACAACACGCCAAACTTCGACAAAGGTGTTTCTATAACATGTTTCATAAGATATTCCATTACCTAGCACACTAAGTTATGGCAGAGTTAGCAAGTTAACGATATGTATGGGCGAGTTCCTAGAAGTTCCTCTATCAATAAACAAGTCCATGCTAACTACTTACGTACTTACTTCCGAGTAACTTACCACCTGTGGGCGTTGCTGACTTCCTGGTACATCGAACTTATTTTTAGATTATCGACTATGGTTATGATTTTTGTTATGAATTAGTTTGGCGGCTGGGTGGTTACTAGCCACGGCCGAAGCCCCCCAGGTTAAACCAGAGATTTAGAAATTATAAAATACCAAATCCCTGCCGGGAATTGAACCCGGGCCCTCCCAATAATAAGACCACAGCGCTCACCACTGCGCCAGGGAGGCTGTCAATTATAACAGTTGAGCAATTACTATTAATTAGTAGTAGTAGTAATTTAGTAGTAGTAGTTCAGTTATTAGTCTTTATTACTGAACTGCTGAATTATCAAGCTGAGATACTTCTCAGCTTGATGAGATTTATGTTGGAACGCACTTGCCTAAAAGGTTTCCATTCTTGCTTTACACAAAACCGGCCAAGTGCGAGTCAGACTCGCGCACCGAGGGTTCCGTTCTCGCCTACTCAGGTATTTTTCGACATTTTGCACGATAAATCAAAAACTATTATGCATAAAAATCTATATAACCTATTATAAATAAAAATCTTTTTTAAAATGTACAAGTAAAGCGCTTTATAGTTATACTTTGAAAATTGATTTTTATTTTTTTGCGATGTAACCGCAAATTCTTGGTTTTCGGATTATTTCCTTTACTTGTGCTATAAGATCTAGCTACCTACCAAATTTCACGATTCTAGGTCAACGGGAAGTAGGTACCCTATATAGGTTTTCTTGACCACGACAGACAAACAGACGGACAGACAGACAACGAAGTGATCCTATAAATAAGAGTTCCACTTTTTTATTTTGAGGTACGGAACCCTAATAAACTAACAGCAACATGGTTTAAAAAGAAAATACGCAACACAGGTCAATGAGGTTATTAAAATTCAGCGGCCCTAAAGATTCCCTAATGAAAAAACCCGCTCCAATATTTCAGGAGCGCTAACGTGGGCCGGCTCAAACAAAACTGACTTCGCACAAAAGGACTACATCCATTCTCTACCCTTTAATTAAACAAAACAAACGGACACGGCCGCTAGACAGTTTCGTTTCAGCCTCACATTCACTGCGGCCCACGCTACTCTTCAATAATAAATAAACATGGATACTTTAAAGTTATATCAATCACAGATAGGTTACAATGCGATGTTTCATGATGATGATAAAACTTTTACAAGCAGGTTACCTACTTTTGAAATGCCTCTACCACTGCTCTTCTGGTTATCTGTGGGAATGCCTTTCCTACCGAGAAGAACCAGCAAAAAACTCGGCGATTGCCGATATGATATTATGTCATGTATAAAAGTAATTGACTATACTAGCTAACGAACTGAGTTAGCGAGTCAGCCCGCTGTGCTCATTTTAGTGGGCTGGGATTTGTTGATCATGATGATGATGATTACTTATATGAACTTAGTTGATATCGACCCGACCGTGATAAATATGTCTGAACTGTCGGAGTACACAATATCCATTAACTATACACAAAACCTCATTTGTAAGCGAGCGGGCTTGTGTTCAATTTGCACGCGCGAGCACCACTGTAGTTATCAATAAACTAATACCAACGTAATACCAGCGTAAATACCAATTATGCCCAAAATTCCATAACTCCACGCCTGGCGCGAACTTGTAACAAACAATACCTACGCTGAGTTTCATTTATTTATTATTATTTATCATACATAAATTAAAAAAAGGCCTCGCTCTTTTAGGGTTCCGTACATAATTTTACTATAAGCATCATATTTTGAATGCAGGAAATATTTATTATCCGAGCTAGAATATCGTAATAAACCGCGAAAGAAAACCCCCAAAAAAATGTTCAATTGTTTTGGTCACAGCTTACAACTTATTTTATACCTAGTAAAGACGATAAAAGGCACAGGATAACTTAGACACAGTCTTAAAAACTCCTAAGTTGTGTTAAAAGTATGCTCAAATTGTAGTTACTGCAAGCGTAACTCTGATGAACGCATTAGCACGTTGTAATTTAAGGCATTAGTTTGCGTCATATCGAGCGTTAGGCGTTAGGCTATTTCGCAGGCTGATCCCATTACTCTGTGGCATCGTAAAACAGTTGTGTCGACTCAGCGCGCAAACAGGTAAATATTAGTTATGGGATAATAAATCCGCAGCTAGTTTCAGTTTAATGTCGGCGGGATGAGGCATCGAGCGTAGTATAACGATGATCATATACCAGGAGACGAGCTGTTTTTAGGGTTCCGTACCTAAAAAGGAAAAAGGAACCCCTTGTGGGATCACTTTGCTGTCTGTCTGTCTGTCCGTCGGTCCGTCTGTCTGTCGTGTCTGTTGTGTCGTGCACAAGTTAAGGAAAGAATCTGAAAACTGTAAATTTGTCGTTACCATCACAAAAAATAATTAAAATGTGTTCATGAACAAATAATATAATTAGTATTTTCTTCTTAGTAAGATAACTATACCAAGTGGGGTGTCATATAAAAGGGATTTACCTGTACATTCTAAAACAGATTTTTATTTATTTTTATGCACAATATTTATTGATTTATCGTGCAAAATGTCGAAAAAAATACCCGAGTACGGAACCCTCGGTGCGCGAGTCTGACTCGCACTTTGCCCGTTTTTAATACTGTACATCAGCAAAAATGTATCGTTGAGTGAGATGGAGAGCAGCTGCAAATGTGTTTCTGCCATAATCTATCTCCCATTAACGTCAACCTGGAAGCTGCTGGCGGAGTCTCAGATCGTCGCAGGAGCGTCCAATTACCGCGACCAATTAGGGCGAAGTAATTGGACAGATCCATTCTATTGAGAGCCAATAATGGCCGGAACCTACTGGCTGACTCCAATTTCACTTCCGAGTGACGACGGTTATCTTTTTCTGTAATTAAAAATGTACGATATCATTAATACCCAATGATCGGGATGTAGATCTATTCAGTCGATTGGGTATACTTACCTATCTTTTACTATCTTGCTCGCTTTAATTTACTCGCTTTAATTTACTAGTTTTTATATAATATTTTATGTACTTTATTAATTTTATACAATGACATTATTTTTGTTACATTCAGTGCCACAAAAAACACACAAACTATTTGAAAAAAAATGGTCATTTTATTTTTCACCAAAACTTCTAAATGCCTGAACAGATTTGGATACTAATATCACTATATACTAATATATTAATATATAAAATAATACTAATATCACTCTGAATGCTTCCTGAATGACACTGGCTATATTTTTTTTTTTCAAAAGGCTAAAGTCGTGCCTTTTTTTAAATAAAACTATGACATGTTATTTATTTAGATTAGGAGAAGAGTAGAATATAGGTACAATTCTCAAACAAATATTTGCCAAAGGCCATTATGTAATATGAATTCTGCATTCTGTTAATGTTAATCGTCTAGGTCAGTATTATAGCGAAGTATTATTTCCAATACGAACAAAGTTTTGATAAATGGACTGAAACACAATGGTGCAATTTATAATACTGTCATAACAAAATACTACAGTGAAAATGTGACAGGTTCCTGTCCTCAATGCAACAACAACAATAATATCTCGGAAGCGGAAGCAGCAGTTCGCTGTGGACTGCGGTTGTGCACTGCTCAGTGTTCATGCGACCTTCTAATGAATTTGCTCTCAAGTATTCACAACTTTGCCACTGTTGTCATACTGCGGATATTACAACACTGGAATTACCTGCTCTGTGGCAAATACTTTGCATTATCCGTTTATGCATATGAACCTACCTACTTATTATATACTAAATGATGCCCGCGACTTCGTCTGCGTGAATTTAGGTGTTTTTGAAAAATTCCGTGGGAATACTTTGCTTTTCCGAGATGAAAAGTTGCTGAAATCAACGGGGCGTAAGTTACATCTTTACCAAATTTCATATAAATCAGTTAAACGGATTGACTATTAAGAATCCCATAGGAACTCTTTGATTTTGCGGTATAAAAAGTAGCCTATGTCCGTCCCCGGGATGTAAGCTAACTCTGTATCAAATGCTCGACCGATTTGTATGAAAGGTACCAAGGTAGCTTGCGTCCATGTTATTGACATATACAACTTTTTATCCCGGAAAACCAAACAATTCCCACGGGATTTTCAAGAGCCTAAATCCACGCGGACGAAGTCGCGGGCATCTCTAGTTTAGTATACTTTGTACTATTACTGACGTTCATAATACGTTAATCAGATCACTAGTATTAAATGAATATAAGCCGTCCTTCTGTGGCGGTATTTATAAGAGGAGTAGTAGAGTTTTAGTTTTTGAACTCTATCTTGTTTGTGTGTCTCTACTCACAGACGGTTAATGCTCATAACGTGCCGCCTCAAGCTCAAGAAACCCTCAAAGGAGCAGTCGACGATTAACTTGTTAGTCAAGAGGCGGCGGTTAACAAAGCTGTCACTCCCCTCTTCCCGCCAGAGGCCGTCAAAGGGCGGTTGACAAAGACGAGGCTCGATATTAAAGATTGCCTCACGTTTCTTGTGAAAAGGTTTTAATTGCAAACTCATTACCTACTTAACAATCTAAAATGATGATTAGACGACCTCCCTGTCGCGTGGTGAAAGCTGTGGTCTTCTTCTATCTTCTAAATATAAAAAGGAAAAACTGACTGACTGACTGATTTATCAACACACAGCCCAAACTACTGTAAGAACTATTTCGTCAAAATCGGTAAAACGGATGGGCCGTGAAAAACTCGCAGAGAGACCGACACACTTTGTTATTTATATTATCAACTAGCTGATGTTCGCAACTTCATTCGCGTGGATATAATTTTTTTTAATTTCTCATAGGAACTCTTTAATTTTCGGGGATAAAAAGTAGCCTATTCTCCATTCTCAGTCAAATCCGTCCAGCAGTTTTTGCGTGAAACATACACACAAACTTTCACCTTTATAATATTAGTGTGATTAAATATGGATTATTACAAACGGTTTATTATAACAGTTTCAAAGATTATCTCGTCATAGTATCTATTCTATTACAACTAGGTATATGATGTTCGATCGGGCAGCGACTTTCCAGTTAATACTTAATAGCATCAAGTTATTATTGATGGAGAAACTTGGGCGAACTTCGCTAGATAGATAGTAAGCTGGAAGCTATTGCTAACATCGAGAGTTATGGCGCATGTAGCTAATTGATTATTATACCTATGTAAAGTGAAAGATAACAAGATTTAGCGTTCTATGGCCGCGGGGTACACCTGATCAAAAAATAAGCCATAAATCCACGTACATTATCTAGTATTCTTGTGAATTGAACATTTGAAAGGGCAATCGCCGAGTTTCTTGCTGGTTCTTCTCGGTAGGGAAGGCATTCCGAACCAGTGACAGATTCTTCTGACGATTCAAAAGCACTTGTGAAAGTTTATTTGAATAAAAATATTTTAGTTTGTATTTAGTTACTATCTATCTTTAAATATTAAGTATACCTTTAATTACGTGTTTTTAATTTAAACTTAAGTTAATTATTATAAGTGGTTATATTATATTGTGCTGTACACTATATTATGAGAAGACACTGCCTCCTGAAACACAGTTTTCACTTCATCAGGAGGCAGGGCCTCACACCAAAGTCTGTAAATAATGTTCTGTTCAGATAATAAAGATTTATTTATTTATTTATTTCTCAAAGTGAAACTAAGCCGGGGTGAAGTAGAGTAACACGAACTGAGTAGATTTAGCCGATGACTATGGGATCTTGTAAGTTGGCAACTGCCAAGTTAAGATATTTGCATGCATTACGCTCTATGTATCTGCCCGGGTTACGTTACGAATGTTTGCGGCGAAATGTAGGGTGACCACGTTTTCTAAAATTAATAAACATGAAGTATGAAATATCATCGAAAGAAGATCGAATTACATATTACTCGGCAAAAGTGTTTTTAAATATAGTTTATTTATTTATTTTTATTTTTATTTGTACCAGTTGTAACAATAAAAAGAAAAAGAAAGAAAATTGGACAGAAAGATCTCTACCAGTGATCCTTGGCATTGCGAGAGATTGTAAAGGGAGTAGAGTAGAATTGTTGTTGTTTTATAACTTTTTCATATTGTTTCTGCGCAAATGAGAGAAAAGTACTATACAAGCCCCGGCTTGAATAGCAATTAACAGCCACGTTTAGTTTAAAAAGACTCGGCCTTTTAAATTCCCTTGGCAAGTTCTCGGCTTCGTCTCGTCCTTCCAATATTACTCGGCCATAAAGCATTATTTGACGCTTAGACAGTGCACAATGTACTATTACAGAATTACCAGATAGTTTTATGGAAGAGACTTATCCAGTAAGTACATGGTTCTCACAATATATGGTAACCATACTATGCTGAGAGTTCTCTCGAAATTGATACAATATCATAACGAACCAATGTTATCATGTTAGCTTGAGAAGTTATATTCTGTTAAATCTTATTGTTCACATTGTTTATTAGAGTTAAAAATTCAAGATTCAAGATTTTGAATTTTATTGATTGTAGACTTTCTTCAATAACACTTCACTTAGGTAGTTCCTTGCTGACCTGGATGTCCTGTTTGGATTCTGGAGTGAGCTCAACTGGCTGGAGGATCTATTCTAAAAATCCTTAATACATGGAAATCTATTCCCCTGCTCTAAATCGTACGAGCTTAACACAATATTCAAAGCTCCACTTAACAATAAAAACTTTTAAAGCCATTTTAAATGATCGCATAATATTTTTATGGAATCACTATAATAATATTATTAAAGCGATAAGCATTAGAGCAATCCCATCTTACAATTTACTATACAAAAGTAGAGAGAAAATAATGCTTTAAAATAAAAATAATGATCGAGGTACATTCAGAAACAACCCTTGCCTGCGAAAAGACATTTTCTCTCCAGAATAAGCAGATTAGAAGTTTTAACGAGCGCTCTCTGCACTTACTTCTTCTCAGGAATTCATTAAAATAAGAATTTAAACCTATCCCCGGGCCATTAACGACTTGCCGATTTGTAATTTCTGTTGAGAATTTCTAAGTTATTGCTTTTAAAAATAATATCTATGAATAAGTTATTTTTATTTCGTTTATCGTTGGACTGTTACATTACATTTTTAGGGTTCCGTACCTCAAAAGGAAAAAGAAACCCTTGCTTGTCTGTTTGTCTGTCTGTCTGTCTGTCTGTCCAGTCTGTCAAGAAAACCTATAGGATACTTCCCGTTGACCTAGAATCATGAAATGTGGCAGATAGGTACGTCTTATAGCACAAGTAAAGGAAAAAATTTCGTTTAATAAACATTCAAATTACAATGGTACTTACAAAAGAAATTTTCATTAAAAAAAAAACTAAATTAAACTGTGCAACTAATAGGTATTTCTTTCAATTTTAGATCCTAATCTCAAGCGATGGTTCTAATTCATACTATTATTATAAATGGAAAGTGTGTCTGTCTGTCTGTCTGCTAGCTACCTACCTTTTAGCGGCCCAACAGTTTAACCGATTCTGACGAAATTTGGTACAGGGTTAACTTATATCCCGGGGACGGACATAGGCTATTTTTATCCCGGAAAAAGAGTTCCCACGGGATTCCTAAAAACCCATACGCTTAACCGATTTGTATGAAATTTGGTACCGAGGTAGCTTGCGTGCCTGTATGTATGTTGACATAGGCATTTTATCCCGGAAAATCAAACACTTCCTACGGGATCTTTAAAAACCTAAATCCACGCGGACGAAGTCGCAGGCATTCTCTAGTGTTGTTATAATTAAAAAGATCGCATGGATTTACAACACTTAGCACCCAAGTAACTAGATTTTTCCTGAAAGGGACCTTGTATAATCTGATATCGCATAAAAGAAATACAATATTAATTAAAAGCAGGGCAGGTGTACAAAAGCGGCTTATCCTATTCAAGGATCTCGCGCAGTCAACCTTTGGGTATCTGAAAGCGAAATTTAAGAGATGTGGGTAGCATTATTTCACAAAGGAAATTCTGTAGAGAATAATAAATTGCGCACACATAGAAAACAAATAATAGGTCAACTTTATAAATGTAAGACGTGGCTAAATCTAAACTCACTATAATATGCCTATAGATTTAGGTATGTACATTATAATAATATGAAGTTAGGTGTACAGCTCAAATAGTTTGGTCTAGAAACTTGAGATTTCGCATGTATATACTGTCTATACCATAGACCCTCACTAAGGAAGGATTTTCTGAAATTCAGCTAGTCAGTAAATAAAGGTTGCTTATTAAGACGGGTCTCTCCGTCACTCGCTCCATACAAAAGTCTCTCATTGGAATACTAACCAACCAAACTCAATGGAATTTTGAAGAAACGTTCCGGGAACTAATATATAAGTCTGTGGTTTTCCAGATTTCCATTAAAATATTCGGTTTCAAAGTTACGCAGTCTTAAAAATTCACATACAAATATTTGAGCCCCTGTAATTTTAAAACTTCATATTTATAGAAAAATCTAAAACACCACAGACACAGATATTAGTTTCTAGAATATATCTGCAAAATTTCATGGACTTTGGTTGCTTAATATTCAAATGAAATTGGAACTACGATTGTATGGAGTAAGTGACGGAGAGAGTCCTATTAAACAGAATCAGTGAACATACTGAAACTTGAACATGAAGCTTTATCTGCAACGCATAATTTTGGGAATATTTTCTAAAAGAGAAAATATTTTTTTACTACCTCAGATGCATACGTGAGGCAAAAGTAAGATGTTTAAAATAATAACCTAGGCAAGATGTAGGGTTAAGAAAATAAAGTAAAAAATAGAGAATATCCTAATCATAGTCAAGGAGGACAGAGAAATCATTTCTAACTAACACTTACGTGTAAAACTTGATATAAAAGTAAAAAATCCTCGAGAAAGGAATAGGTACTGAAATCCATGCTTGAACCCACAAAATAATACAGAATAAAAAAAGCTGCCAATTTGTGGAATTCTCAAACTACTTTTTTCCTTCCAAACAAAGAAGTGCAAACAAAGAAACATTATAGACACAAGTTTGTGCTTAAAATTAGGGCATAAATGGATGGAGACTGTAGAATATTCTGAACAGGGCCTTGTTTGCCCTGGAGCTCTTTGTGCAAACAATCCTAACTAAACACAACTTGGCGAATATAAACAGCATATAAATATTTCAAAACATAACCTGTTCCTTTCTCCACCATTGCAGAATATTATAAACGTGCCTGTTTTTAAAACAAAGTTTAACCTAGTTATGAATAAATACTTTACTAATTGTATCAGACCTTATCTTAAGCTCCCCTTAAGTAGTTTTCTTGAATTAACTTATTGGATTTTTAAATATACTTTGGTTTCATAGCACATTACATTATTTAGATCTACGTTCATAATATTATCATATTACATGGCATATAAATCCGCTCTCGCTGATGAATGAGACAGAAGAAACAAAATGCAACAGAGCTTAACAGATAACATTAGTTTTACGTCTTCATTTTAATAAGCTTTCTACCGTCGCCACACAGTATGTTTACCGAAAATTATTAGGTGCATACGTTATAGCGGTTTTATATCTGCTATTTCTAGATTTCTTCAAAACCTACCTTATTATTAACATTAATATCAATAAATAGGTGGAAAAACGTCTATCTTTGGTGAATATATCCTTTTACTTGGTATGATTCAGTTCCTTTCTAATTAACTTTAATCATACTTGAATACGTTTTTATTTTACTCAATTTTAGGAATATCATAATCAAAAATATTTTACTTATTATGGCGATTAAATGAAATAATTATGAAAAGTTCGAAGAGCAAAATATGTAGGGATAAGCAATGGTTTAGTAACATCACTTCGATCACAAAGATCTAAGTTTCCTATCATCGAATTTCTATTCCAAGTGGGCCATAAAACAGGGAGGCTTCAAAGGATCTAATTTACATAGGTAAATTGAAATCCCGCTCGTATTTACGCGACCTACCCCCATATACCTACTTAGAGTAATTTTGAAAGCGACGAAATGTCTTTGTGAACTTCGACAAACAGTATTGAATTTGTTTACTTCGGAAAGAGATATTACAGTACTTCGAAATGCTATAACTTAGTAGTTATAGCAGCTATTTCAAAGTAGTGATTTGGGCTATGTAGTAGATCTAGTGGTCTACCAGGATATAGCCCAAATCATCAGCACGCCGAAGAGGAAGCAGCCAGCTGAGCTTTAATTTACCCAGAAGATGGTATAGTGAATTGTCACATTGATATAATTTACCTTTTTGTTTATTATTTTTAAAAAGCAGCTGCTGAGTTTATTGCTGGCTCTTCTCAGTGCGATTCTCTTTCCTGACTTTAATTGTATAAGCAACCCTTGTTAAGTTCACTGCCATACTAAATCAATATTTATTTATTTTTTGTAGGGCACATAAGTAAGTTTTGATTTTGATGAGGCACTGGGTAGGACATAAACATTTTGTCGTAGGGGCGACGGCCGTCGGAACCGCAAAGTTCTTGAGTGGAGACAGACAGCATAATCACCTTTATAAACCGACTAACTAGCCCACCATGGCCTTGTTAGGTTTCTTAAAATTCTATCATAGTGGGAGTCTACTTTATATAGAAAACCTACAAGCAAAATCTCAAGTTTCTAGACACAGCAGTTGACCTGGGCGTAGATAATATGTCAGTCAATGTTCTCTTTTTCAATCTATAAAAAAGGTATGCAAATATCAATCAACCTAAATGTTCGTAAACTATTACGACTGCAACTAATTCAAAATTCATCTGTATGATCAAATCCGAAACGCCCGCGAGTAAATATTTATGCGGCAGTATTTCACAATGGCGTCACATGCATGCGCCATGCATGCTACATGCAAAGCGGATGACACAAATAACGCAGAAGTTACTCGGATGCAAGCCGGACCATAACTTCGGATGTGTGGCCCAGGGTATGAGAGATATCGAACAATTTTTACAAGCTTTACCTGCACTCAGGTTTGGACTCTAATTAGAAATCGCAATAGTTAGCAGCACAGATATGAAAATATGACAGGTTTGATCGGTCTGTTGTTCCAGTGGCTAGTTTATTCACTTCAGATCATGAGGTATGAGTTAAAGTCCCAGGTTCGACCTAAATGCCTGGAGTTGGAAAGCTGTGTTATACCCACGTACTTCGGAAAACACGTAGGTACTTATAGCCGTTGGTCCTGCACTTGATCTCTCCTGATCTGGTACGGTTGTGTCAGATTGCCATCTCATCGGAGTTTTTTTTTTAATAAAGAACAGCGAGCAAACAAGCAGGTGGTTCACCTGATGGCTTACACAGCCTGTGTGAACGAGCAACTAACCCGCTTGTAACTTGTAACTTGGCCCAAGTAAATATGAAACTAGTAACTCAAAAGACGCAGCCCCGCACGAAGTTTCCGCGGGGTGGGAAGGGGGTGAAGGGGGGATACACCGCGGATTTATAGCGCTAAGCAGAAACTGCTGTCTTCATTTGTAATGAACTATGAAGCTCACTACACACACTCATGTCATATTCATAATGCTACTAACGTGTAACTTCTAAATTGCTTGAGTATCTTACAAAACCAACTGCTACTGTGAAATTGTAGTTTCAGCAGTTTTGTCTATGTTGGTTCATCGGTTCCCTCGTCATTGCCTAACTACTCATTAGTTACCTAAAGTACCTTAAAGCTAAGATTGAATAGGCATTTTCTAAGGAAGTTCACTCTACACTAGACCACAAAATTACTTTCCATTACACACGATTGCTCAAGTTATTCAGCGTGCTGTGGAAAGAGTTATAGGTTCTCGGAATTTCTTATAGGATTATAATTGTGTCGTTTTTTCATTCGGATATAATATGGAACCCTAAAAATAGTAATAACAATTTTGAAACTGTATACGTAGCATAAATAAATCCAATTTTATGATATTTTTACTAACATTGTATTCTGCTGAATTAATTGAACTGTAAAAGAATATGGCCGCAGGTGATAACTACAAATTGTAGCGATCAATCGTGAACCGATTGGGTGTTTTTGCCTCCAAAAATACTCTATACCTATAAAATATACTGGATAAAAATACAATAGTTTTGAGTTTTAACAGAGTATCCGTATTATAGTGTAGGTACGTATAGTGCCTAGATGTGCCCCAAGTAACGATAAGCGTTAATCGCCAGCAGAGTTGAAAAAGTGCTTGAATGGCGACACTAAACTAGAAAACAGTGTTGGAAGACCGCATATTAGGATAGCGGCGAAGTCTTAGATACAAGGTGCTCAAGACCTTGTCCTGTGAGATCCTTGCAAGAACTCTTCGTCCAGCGGTGGACATTTATTAGTTAAGACGACAACGACATGTATTATTCACCAATATCTATATAAAATAATATTATACTAGCGATACACCACACCACAGACACAGATATCTGTTTCTAGAATATGTCTGCAAAATTTCATGGACTTTGGTTGCTTAATATTCAAATGAAATTGGAACTACGATTGTATGGAGCAAGTGACGGAGAGAGCCCTGTTAAAGAAAGATAAAATAAGATTATACCTATGATGTTTCAAAGAAATTATTAAGGAATTTCGCCCAGGGGCTAGAAAGTAGAAACATAATACCAGCCCATATAAGACATTCTCATGTTACAAGCTAGTCTTACGCTAAGCTACCTAAGCTGGTCCCAGACAAGACAAATGTAAGCTGCTCACAGCACAGCCCCATTATACAAACGCTGGTAGCAGCGGTAGTGGCCGCAAATAGCACTAATGAATTGCATTCATTAGCTGACGTTCAGTTAAGCTAGAAACACATTGCCTGCTATCAGCTTAGCATCTAACTTTTCAATCTTCCAGGACATCTACAGAAAAAGCTCGAGCTATTCTACGTAGTCGTCCATATAGACATCCACTGCATGACCCTAGGCCTCATCATTGCTTTTTATTAGGCATGATTTTCGTCAAGTGCAAGCCTATCTCACTAATGACTAAGCCAAGTTCGCAGCCCATACTTTCAGCTTCATATCCCAAACGTACGTACATTAGTTAAAAAGGAATTCAAACACGGGCTACGTATTTGCGAGCGAGATGAGCGGGTATTCAAATATTCTATTATGTTAATCACTTGGACAACCGAAATGAGCGCAGTAACTAGATGTCGGGCGGCTGGTGGTGCGGGATTAGCGCGAAGCTAACGAATGCGATTCATTAACGCCATATTAATCGCGCTGCGGTCGTTTGTTTAGCGGTGAATGTATTATTTTACTTCTATTCTATACAATGCACACAATCACTACGCATATTATAAGTGCGAAAATGTGTTTGTATGTTGGTTTCGCAACAGATTGACGTGATTTTTTGATGGGTATACTTAAAAGACCTGAAGAATGACATAGGCTACTTTTCATCCCGGGAAATTAAAGAGTTCCACGGGATTTTATAAACCTAAATCTACGCGGACAAAGTCACGGACATTAGCTAGTATACTATGCCTGGATAAAAACTTACTGTTTACTAAGCTAAGTTTACTGATCGCGAGCAATTTAGTCTTATCCATTGAGCAGTACCATGAGCAGTTCCGTTCTCCATCTCCGCAGATTTTTATCAGATCTTCACCAAAATATGGAACCACCTCTAAAGTATGACCTATCAAAAAAGAGACATCAAAATCGATTCGTAGGTAATTGGCGGAGAAATCGCACAACAAACATACGAAAAAAAACACAAAGTCGAATTGAGAACCTCCTCCTTTTTTTGAAGTCGGTTAAAAAGTTGTTGTTAATAGAAAGAGGTCATGACCCTCAACATTGAGTAATACGACGCAGAGAGAGAATTCATCAAATAACTAAAAGCTACGAATAAGAATTCCGTGTACAGAAGGTATTCACAAATGCCTTTATGGCTCCACTTCCCACTAAACTTTTGCAATAAACCTGAACATTAAGCAAACTCAGAACCATTAATATTACACCTGTCTGACATACAGGTTGGCCATAATTACTGTGTTAACCTTTACTATAGTTTAGATTTGTTAAGTTGGCAGTAATGTATTTCTGTTAAAAAACATAACTTCTTACAGTTTTTTTTATTGCAAGGCAGGATTTCTCTTAGCGACAATCATGCTTAGTGAAAAGCAATGATAAAGTAATTAGTATACCTATAGTACGCGACAAGGTCGAGATGGCAATCGAATCGGGGGACGCCCCGCACACCTGCGACTGTACAGATCTGCGGGGCGTCTTCACCCCGATTGCCATCTCGAACTGTCGCGTAATATTCATACTTACATTATTTCTTTTAAAAGTCCCTTCTACATAATGTTGGTAATATTTCGTGGTAAAAAGTAAAAACAACAGCTTAAAAATTCCCTAATTAACACTAAGCGAATAAGTCTAACACCCTCCGTCTCCCCCTAGCAAGGGGATGTAACTACCTACTTATATTCTTTCACAAGAAGCAGGGTAACAACAAATGTAAGGAAACCTCATACTTGCCAAAGTTTTTCTTTACAAAGTTTTTTAAGTTGTTGACACGAGGCTCGACCGGCGAGAATTACTTTACCTATACTAAACATTGTTATTAAAATCATTTCCTCTTTGGATTAAGGCCTCATTCGCACGAGAGCTTTTTTAACGTCCGTTAAAAAAGCGTTCAAGTAGAACAAATGCATTCCCAAGTATCTGTTCACACGTCAACGCTTTTTTATCGAGCATTTTGTATTTTCAGTGCAACGCCGGGTTTTAACGCAACGCTTTTTTAACGCTCGTGCGAATTAGGGCTAACGTAAAGAAATTTCAAACTTTCAAAAAATCCCGCAACACATAAGCGCATAAAATACGCCGATTTCATTTTTTAAAGAATTTTGTGTACTACTCAAAAATCAAAAAACATTGTTATTATGACTGATCTAAAAAACGTCATAGGCTACTTTTTATCCTAATAATAAATGTCGGATGTTATTGATAATGAGCTGCAGATTATCCTCTCAACAGAACAGAATCATCCGTCTACTGAAACTATAAAAAACTAGGTTTGGTAGAGAATAAAACTAAAATTGTATTCCCATTTTGTTGTTGAAAATGTTTTATGTACGGGCTTTAGGAGTAAAGAAACAGATATAATCGGGTGAAGGCCACGTGAAAAGTGGATCGCGGCAGACTCGTTATCCGCAGCAACGACAGACGACTGAAAACACCTTAATTAACGACCACTCCGCCCCTGTTCTATTCCATCCCCTATTTTATTTGAGATTTTATATATTTGTAAAATTATTATTTTAATGTTTAAACTATCGTGGGAGATTTCCATTTTAAGTATAGAAACCGGCAATACTCACCGATTCAGTCGATGATAGTATTGTACCCGGCTGAGTTTATTGTGGGCTCTTCTCAGACTTGGGCGCGTTTGGAACCCTCGTAGCTTTACTTTAAAGTTTACGTAATTAATTATCACCACTATATCTTCTTACAAATCTAACAATTCTGACCATCAAAAGGTGTACAATAGTACTTTGAATAAATGAATTTGTTTTTGATGTAAGCCCGACTAGTTTTGAATGTAGATTTCGTAGATTTTGTGGTTATTAGGTTTATTGTAATAGCTTATTTAGTAATTCAAAGGACAATGTTTAAAAAAAATCCCTAAAAGTACGTAAATAATGACCAACCTTAGTACTAAAGAACATAAACCAAGAATATTTCCGTTTCACTCAAGGGAAGGGTAAAAGAAACAGATAATAGGGTTAAGGCCATATAAAAAGTGGAGCTTCCTCCGGACTCGGGACTCGTTACCGGAACAACAGAGAACGAGTGAAAACGCGTTAATTAACGCCTTCCTAGCCCCCTCCCCACGCTTGAACCTCACCGGAAATAAAATAAATGGGAATAAAAACCGGTAGAGGTGGAAAAAGTGTAAGCGGATATATTTACAAATGGCTGTGTGAAAGTTTTTTTTTTTTCGATTTCTATGTACTTATTGAAAAAAATGGTTTGGTTTTTTAGGCTTCTGTAATAAAACTAGGAACCTTTGTAGTTTCGTGCAGTCCATCTGTTCGTCTGTCTGTCTGTTATCTTTCCTTACTCAACAGTACCTACCTATTTAACCTGCAAACATTGATATATAGCAAATCGCAGGGCTACGCTATCGAGCTATTCCCTCAACTTCTAACAGACTTCTATAATCCATATTCCATACTAATAGTATAAATGCGAAAGAGTGTCTGTCTGTCTGCTTGTTTTTCACGGTCCAAAACTTTAACCGATTTTGATGAGATTTGGTACAGAGTTAGCTTACATTCCAGGGACGGGCATAGGCTACTTTTTATCTCGGAAAAACAAAGAGTCCCCAGTTCCCACAGGATTTTTAAAAACCTACATCCACGCGGACGAAGTCGCGGGCATCATCTAGTATGTTTTACTATGATCTTTACAGACGCGCTATACTATGATCATTTCATGTTGTGTCTTTTGTCTATGTTAATCTGCAGCAGCAATGCAGTACTATTAACTTAACAAATCTAAACAACAATAAATGTACACACAGTAATTATGGCCAACCTGTATGTCAGACAGGTGTAATATTAATGGTTTGAGTTCGCTTAGTGCTCAGTTTCATTAGTAAAGTTTAGTGACTAAAGTTTAGTCGCAAAGTGAAGGTATAAAGGCGTTTATGAAAACCAACTTTTATTATGTTCTTGGCTTTGTCGAAATATAAACTTGGTCGGCGCGGGTCAGTACTTGGAGTTAGAAAATTAAGTCAGTTGGGAACTCGTTAAATCGAATAAACGAGTAACCATGCATTATGAATTTGCTTGAGAGAAAAAAAAGTTAGCGTTTTGGTACAATGCCGCGTAGGCACCGATGACGAAACTACCGTACTCTTTCTGTGTTAGCCCGCTTCCAATTAAGATTGCATTGTCACTTACGCAGTCAAGGGCCAACTTGTATCGGAATAAATTAAATTGATGAAAATGAAAAGATGATACTATAGTGCACGTGTGTGCTAACACGGGTGCACTTTCCATTTTCTTATCTCTTAATCCGATGGGATGGCAATCCGACACGAACAGAGAGAAATCAGGGCATGATCTTTTCGAGGGACGAGGGTATAACACTACTAACAGAAGAACCCAATATTTTTTTGGTCCGACCCGGAAATTGAACCTAGGACCTCATGATAATCAATAGCCTTATGTTGTAGTTTTAGTGATTTAGTATTTTTCAAACCTACATTGTATAGCGTGCAGAACTCGGGTCAATGTCCCTCCTACGAATGCGGCATGGACTTCGAGTGACCTATTTACGAAACGTTCATTCACCTCTAGCATCAGTCAGATGTTGTATTTGCAATATATTGAGAACTTTTAAAAATACAGAATTTTTAATTTTATTTTTCGTGTTTTTTTTGTGGCACCTACCTTATCAGTTATCAATAATCATCAGTACTAACACCTGTCTGTCTTCGTTTTTGATAACGTTCTCGTTACACTCTGTATTATGTGGTCGCAGCCAGGTCCAAATAAACTACCAGCCGATCAATAGTCTCTGGTCTGCGACCACCCTAAAAGAACAGATTCTTCCATATCCAAGTTTTTGCTCTCGAAATCTGTATCTGGGTGTGAGAGGGCGACCTTAACAATAGAGCATGTGGGGCAAGGTCGCCGTTTGACATGTCGCCGCGGGGCAACTGTGTGAGGCTTTTTATAGAACAACGTGTATTGTTGCTGCAAATCGAGTGCTAAAGGTGACGCGAGCTTTGCTGTCATTTGGCTTACCTACTGTTAGGTCTCATTTACTCGAGAGCTTCTTAACGTCTGTTAAAAAAGCGTCCAGATAGAACATAATTTTATGTATTCCCAAGTAAAAATAAAAAAATCGCTTTTTAAAGAATTTAAAAATCTTAGAATTCCTAAGATACCGTATACCATTGCAGCCGTGGAAAGCCAGTGTCACACTATCACCCTAATATAATAGAATAAAATAGATTTTTATTCAAGTACACTTTTACAAGTGCATTTGAATCGTCAAAATAATTTACCACTGGTTCGGAATGCCGTTCCTACCGAAAAGAACCAGCAAGAAACTCGACGGTTGCTCTTTTCAACTTGTAATATTACAAAGGCGGTATGTTTGTTACTCTTTCACGCAAAAATTACGAACGGATTAGGCTATTTGAAATGATGACAGATTATACCCTGGATTAACACATAGGCTACTTTTTATCCCGAAAAACCAATGAGTTCCCACTGGATTTTAAAAAAACCTATATCCACGTGAACGAAGTCGCGGGCACCAGCTAGTTAACAATAGATTAAGGTTTGGAATAGTTGAGGTAACCTTTAGTACAACATAAGAGGCCCCACAGCAAGGAAGAGCTAATTTATCATTCGCCGGAATGACGCTGTCAGTGTTGTCGTAAAACGCACAAACAAACGCCCGAAATAGATAAAAACGTTTATAGAGAGTGGTGCAGACATAACGAATATCGTAGAGCAGATCCCAACAACTGAAGGTAAAATAAATTTGTACAAATACATATTATAGCGGCTCAAATGTTAATTTTACGCTTGGAACACTTAATTTTTAATAAATCACGAAAAGATACAAACTGCATCAATTTATTGTATTCTACTACTAGGGGATGCCCGCGGCTTCGCCCGCGTGGATTTCGATTTTTTTAGATCCCATGGGAACTCTTTGATTTTCCGGAATAAAAAGTAGCCTATGTCCTTCCCCGGAATGTATTCCAAGTCTGTACCAAATTTCATAAAAATCGGTTCAGCGGTTGGGCCGTAGCAGACAGACAGACAGGCAGACACACTTTCGCATTTATAATATTAGTATGGATAATAATATTATTGTGGTTTAAAATAATATGGAACTCGATCAATTTTATAATTAGGCCGAATTATTGGGTAAGTATAATATAATCTCATAACCATTATCGAAATTAATTTATAATTCATTTATCGAATTAATTATCATAAGTCATTATGGTTATTCAAGTTACTAAAATTAGTCCTCAAAATTTTGACCAGCCAAATGCAAGTCGGACTCATGCACTGAGGGTTCCGTAACTTTGAAGATGCGTGTAATTGTTTTATTGTTTAAATTATCTCCAACTGCAAACTTACGTTTGAAAATATATATATTTAAGTGATATAATTAGAAAAGTAAAGATTTTCGGATTTTTCCTTTGTGCTGTGACATTTTTTAGGTCAACGGAAACGAACCCCCGACCTTCAATTAGGAGACAGATGTCTTAACACCTAGACCACAGCTTAGACCTAAGCTATTTATATTAATTTCAACTAAATACATGAGTTCCTGAAAAAAAGAGTCTTGACAGGCAACTTTTTTAATTTTTTTATTCAGATACAAGTTAAGGCCCTTGATTTCACCTGGTAGTAAGTGATGATGCAGTCTGAGATGGAAGCGGGCTAAACTTGAAGGGGTATAGCATTTAGTTTCTACACTGCATCGTACCGGAACGCTAAATCGCTTGACGGCACGGCTTTGCTGCTAGGGTGGTAACTAGCCACGGCCGGAGCCTCTCACCAGAAACAACGAAGTGATTCCGAAAGGGTTATATTTTCTTTTTGAGGTAACGACCCTAAAAACGAGTTACTGTTAAAAAATGTCCGTTCTTTTTCTTCTGATGTGGACTCGGAGTATTTTTACCGCTATTTGGGCCCGCGCCCGACACTAGTCGGTGAGGGTGGCAGTAAATACAGCGGTACATAAATTATTACAAGAGTGGCTTTCTTACAAGAAAGGATAGTTTTATTCGCGTCCTGTCCTCGTAAAATGCTGACTCGAAGATGAAAAGGTCCAACCCAAGAGATATCAAAGAGACGTTCCCAAATACTAGAGCGGCTAATAGTTAAAGTCAAATAATTTATTCAAACGTAACGTTGTACACTTTTTGATGGCCATATGTTGGATTTGTGAGATAATCATGTAATGGCGATAATTAATTATGTAAACTTAAAACTAAAGCTACGAGGGTTCCAAACGCGCCCCGGTCTGCGTCTGCGCGATAGGAATAGGCGATAGGGACACAATCATATTATTAGATTAGCTTGGCAGTTGAATTTAATTTAAACTTGTACCTCGAATGATTTTATATTATTCATTGTATGGTACAAGTTATTAGTAACTTTACTGGCACGCCTGAAGAAGTTTAAGATATTATTGAAACAAAGTAATAATATATAAACATTAAATAGAGCCTCAAGAGCTCAACCGGTAAAGGAGTAGACTGAAAACTGAAAGGTCGACGGTTCAAACCCCGCCCGTTGCACTATTGTCGTACCTACTCCTAGCACAAGCCTGACGCTTAGTTGGAGAGGAAAGGGGAATATTAGTCATTTAACATAGCTAATATTCTTTTTTAAAAAAATAAAAAAATAAAAATAAAAATAAGCCGGCAAATATATGAAACAAGAAGAAGCGTCACATAGTAGTACACGACTGATTTCAGAAATGTAATTTATAAACACGTTTATTTGCAAGGACATTGTATCGGTTTGCTTACCCTGCACCTACAGTAGTTTTTAATAATTGACAGTAAAGAGTAAAGGACCCAAATGGCACCTTTATTTTGGTTTATGACTTGTCCTACCTGTCACATATTCAAAATTTAAATATCCTCAATCAAAAATGAAATGTTTCAAGTCTTGATGCCGTTGTTTTGAGAGGAATGAAAGGATGTTTGCTTCAACTTTGCTTTGTGAAACTGTAGTTTTCTTTATTTGTAACTAGCTCCGTGTAAACAAAGGAGCTTGTTTTCCTGAATTCTTGTAACTTCCAGAGCCCGGAGTCAGTCGCTATGCGAACAAGGAAACGCAGAACTTCTTGTTTTACGGTAATAATAATATTATGAATATTCATTCAAGAATCGCGATTTTGGAGAAGTAGCTGAGTTGGCACTATTACCTACTCGAATAAGCACTAAGTTTTCGTCCATTTTCTGAACATTTAAGTTATAAACATACATCGAAAATTATTGAGCAAACAAGAACCTATAAAAGACTTTTTATTCTAATAAATTTTAAATCAGTCCCCGATTGCCATCTTAACCTGTCGCGTACTGTAATTATAAGACTTTGGCCTTGTATTCAGGAGGTCCGAGATTTGATTCCGGGCATGTGTCTCTAACTTTTCGGAGTTATGTGCATTTTAGGCATTCAAAACATACTTTAACGGTAAAGGAAAACATCGCGAGGAAACCTGCATGCCTGAAAGTTCTCAAAGACGACTGACTGACTGACTGTTAGCTATTATGATGTAGACATTCGCTAATTTTGTGTGGTCCATGTGGTGAAGTCGCGGACATCATCTAATATTATTATAAAGGGG
The DNA here is from genome assembly GCF_905333055.1 of Maniola jurtina. Lineage (NCBI taxonomy): Eukaryota > Metazoa > Arthropoda > Insecta > Lepidoptera > Nymphalidae > Maniola > Maniola jurtina. The sequence goes on along the minus strand of NC_060030.1, from coordinate 16,748,827 downwards.
CAGGCGCGGCCATAGCTAAAGCCTGAAGGTTTTTTTTTTTAAATCAGATAGGTAGGTACTAGTTAGCCCTTCACTACAATCTCTCCTGGTAAGTGATGATGCAGTCTAAGATGGAAACGGGGTAACCTGGATGGGGTATGGCAGTTTTTATGAAGCCCATACCCCAATGGTTTCTATACGGCATCGTACCGAATCGCTAAATCGCTTGGCGGCACGACATTACCGATAGGGTGGTAACTAGTCACGAGCAAAGCCTCCCACCAGACCAGAACAGAAATTTAGAAATTATAAAATTCTAAACCCCTACCGGGAATCACATGCGTGACCTCCCACTAATAAAACCACAGTGCTAACCACTGCGCCTGGGAGCTCGTCGAAGGTTGTGGCAGATGAAAGTTTCCATTGTTTAAACAATAAAGATCAGCTCCGCGTCGCGATTGCTCGGTTATAAATTAGAAAAGTTAGAGTATTGGTAATAACAAAGTTGGTTTACGAGGAACCCGGCCCCTACGCCTGACCTGAATTCGTGGACGTCTCCTGATCTAAATACCTATATAAAAAGAAAAGGTGACTAGCTGACTGACTGAAGTTCACACTATGGAATATGGTCCAGGTTGAAATTTCGAATCTGCAAACGAAAATAGAACTTTAAATTTAATAAAATGAAAAACAAAAGAAATTAATAAACATAACTATAACTAAGTAGAATGCGGCATATCCTCTACTATCTATGATATCGATGTTACAGCTGCAAAAAAAAAAAACCATTTAACGTAGTGAACGCCGCGGCCGTTTACTTATCTGTGATGAAAAATTAATTTATCGTATGTATAACAACGGCCATATTGTTTCTCGCACGGGCCACGTACTCGCAGCTTCCGCTCCGGGAAACGGTTTTCAATTTCACTCGGAAAGCACCTTTCTGCCGTAAAAGGTTATAAGATACCAATTTTCGTTTGCCGAACGTCAATTTTCGATTTTATTGACCAAGCACCTGCAATCGGGGAAAAACAATATGTAATTTGCTTGAAGAAGGGAAGCAAAGGAGAACAATCACACCGATTTGATCCGGCATTTCGATTTCGATATCATTAGAATGTTCTCAAATAGGGATGATGACTACTAGTCAAATCAGCGACTTTATCAAACGTCTAAACGCTCGCTTAGTATGGGAACTTGTATTGAACTTGCATCACCCATTTGTAGAGCAGTTGTACAAGCTACTTGCTCCATCCATATTATATTTAGAAGAAACAGCTGATTGACTGACCTATCAACGCACAGCTCAAACTACTGGACGGATCGGGCTTAATTTGACGTGCAGATAGCTATTATGATGTAGACATTCGCTAATAAATTTGTGTGGTCCATGCGGCGAAGTGCGGACTTCATCTAGTATTATTACAAAGGCGCAAGCGCGACCATACCTAAAGCCTGAAGGTTTTTTTTTATTCAGATAGGTACTAGTTAGTTCTTGATTGCAATCTGACCTGGTGGTAAGTGATGATGCTATGGTATGTAAGAGCATATAGCTATTATGATGTCATAGACATCCGCCAAGAAAGGGTTTTTTAAAATTCTATTTCACGGACGAATTCGCGGGCATGAGTTAGTAAAGTAGTAGTACACTAGCAAAAGTAGCCGTGACGTTATTGTTCTAACTAGAAGCCGGGTTAAGATGGGATTGAGCGGGACTCGGGCCCGAGACTTGTCCGGGATGAAAGGGACCGCAGTTTCCGAAAGCCGCTTTGATCTCCCGAGATAAACGCATTTTAATCTTGAGTATGGAACCGAAAACACCGCAAAGTGAGTCCGCGAACTATTTTGTTTACAAATATAATTTTATTTACTCAACGGATGTTGTAGCCTCGAGCTATTGTGGTTTTGTGGTCGCAGCATTGAATTCTGGGCCGGTACCTTTAAGTTTTCTATGAAAACATTAAGGGCTTTTTTATCCAACTGCGCCAGAAGAAAGGCAATATTTTTGCAATATATGTGTGTATGTGATAATAGCTTTTTCTTCAATTTCGTCTGCAGATCCATGGTTTGACGGATCCGTCAAAAATACGAATCGAATGAGTGATCGTATTTGTGTGACGGCCACTTCGACTAAAAAAAACGAACATTTTTTTGGGTTTTTCGTTCACGGTTTACTGCGATGTTCTAGCTCGGAAAACAGAAATATTTCATACGCCCAAAATGATGTTCATTGTTATGTACGGAGCCCTAAAAGAGCGAGGCTCGACTCGCACTTGACCGGATATTATTTAGCAAACATTTGCTAGCAATTGTTTGGCGGGTAAACCTAAAGTGACCTTGAAGAAAACTTGCCTGACGTGATGTGAGGTCTTCCTCGCAAACTTTCCAACATAATAGGCGATCGTTAAACACAGTTTAGCACGCAGTACGAACCCCAAGTTTTTATGATTACGCGAAATTTCCCCGAGTTTAGTTATTCATACGAGCGAACCTCTTGTCGTGTTCCGAGAACGCTTTTCGATTTCAATAAGGACGGTCCTTTTTGGCGGTGAAAAGTTTGCAAGTAGGTACACACCAATTTTTGTGTAACCGATCCTCAATTTGTTCAAGATCGGTTTACTTCCGATAATATGGGGAAACGAAATGGTACTTGCCTACCAAATTTTCAAGTATACTCCCCTTTTTTTACATTTTATTTAAGTAGCATAATATGACATTTGCAGATGTTTTTGACTTTTTAAACTACTCATTTAAGTTAATATTTCATCTCTACGTTAAAACAAAGAATGCGTCAGTGATAAAATCTATATCTATCCTAATCCTATAGTTTTGCGCGCGCAATAGACTGTTTAGCCGATAGCACCTAACTGGCGCAGTCGGTAGGAGGACGAGCGTGTACAAGTAATGGTAATATAAGGGATTTTACTTAGCGAGATGTGCGCTACACAGAGCAGCACGAACTGCGCCGCACGCTGCGTATGCCACACTGACACCCGTGCATATGCACTACAGTGTGTCACCACCAACAGCGCTTAACTGGCGCAATCGGTAAGAGCATGAGCATACAACTAGTGGTAAGAACACTTACTTGGCGAGATGTGCGCCACGCAGAGCAGCATAAACTGCGCCGCGCGCTGCATCGCTCGCTAGCGCGCTGCGCATGCCACACCGACACCCGCGCACATGCACTACACTGTGTCACCACCGACAGCGCCGTTACTAGCCGCACCTGAAATAGAGACACTATGTTACTAACAACTCTATTTTAAAGGTACTCTGCTCATACCACACCAACTACAGCTTCTAATTTGAAAGTCCTCTCAATTCCCACGCTGATGTCACATACGAACGTCAGTGTGTTATTTCAAGCACCACTAATACGCGACAGGTTGAGATGGCAATCGGGATATGAGACGGGTCCGCCCCGCACATCCGCACGTCACCCGGAGCGGGTTAGTGTGGGGGTTGTGCGGTTGTGCGGGGCGTCCCTACCCCGGTTGCCATCTTAACCTGTCGCGCACTATACTTAGCGGGTGCGTGTTGCGGCGGCGCTGACAGCGCTGACAGCGCTGAGCCTGAATGTGTTACAGTAGGTATATCAATGATAGTAAGCGCGACTGACGCACGCGACCGACATCAGACAGTAGAGTCCACGCCTAACTGCACGAATTCTCTTTACAAGTTCTAACTATGATAACATTATGAAAAACTTTTAGGCGTGCAGGATTCCTTCCCCACGATGTTTTAATTCACTGTTAAAGTAAGTGATATTTAATTGCTCAAAACGAACATACCTTTAGTAATAAAGTCGCCCTTTGTTTTATGAATAGTTATTTATGAGTTGTTTAAATAAAATATATAAAAAAATAATTCCGAAAAGAAGAAATAGTAATAAACCTAAGTAAACGATTTTTAGCTAGCATAAAAATGACTCCGTACTCTTAATTCAAGCAACTTCAATTGGAGTTTTTTCGAAATTGTTTACTTTACTAAACTACGTAAATAACTCTTTATTTTTCGAACGATTTCCAATAAATTAGGCTTAATTAAAAGCGATTTTCGCATTGAACAGTCAACTCCAACGACTGAACACGAAAATATACGAGGCTGAAATAAAACACCACGTACCTTGCAAAACTAATTACGCACGGTTCACGTCTTGTGAAGCGGAGTTCATTCGGTAATGAAATTCCCGAGCCTAGCCTGACCTAGCCTGACCAGTCCCTCCCTGATTCCATCCCATAAGATAGAATCTTTTTTTAGGGTTCCGTACCACAAAAGGAAAAACTGAACCCTTATTGGATCACTTTGTTGTCGGAACCCCAAAAACACACCCGTTTTCTAACAAAAAATTCAGAGTCAATATATCAGAAAATTTTGGCTATGCACTCGGACGCTTTCCTGTCACAGATTTCAAAACTTTGCTCTTCCAAACCCTTCAGTCATGGTAGTCAGAGTTGGCAAACTTAACACTCCCAGAATAAACATTGCTCCCAAAAATAAAATTCGTTTGAACACCCAATGATACGAAATTTGAATGCTGGATTCATTCCATTAAACAAAAGTTATTTTGATTTTTCATATTGAAATTTCAAACTGATGAAATTTTCTTCATACACACGGGCGGTCTATTAAATTATTGACATCAAAGGTTGTGATTGTTAAAAATACGCGTGTTAATAAAAGTATAACAATAATAATGTATTATTGAAGTTTCGTGAATGTGATTAAACTATGTGATAGATAAGATATTATGCTAATTAAATACAATATGTAATTCTAATAATGATTTCGTAAAATAGCAGAGTCGAATCAAAAAATCCTTTTATTTTTCAAAAGCCGGGCTTCGAGCCTTGTTTCGGCGGCCATCCGTCCTTCCCCCATTGTCTCCGACGTGGCTTTGATTAAACAATTTCGTTGTAAAAGGAACGTTAATCTTTTGTCCGTACGCCATGGGCGCGCATGGAATCATAATCAGGAAGTATAATTACTTGAGCGGTTGCAAGGTCGTCGACTTTATGTTATGTATTCGTAGTGCACTCCAAACTTTAGTTTGGCTCTCATTTCAATAATAACCAATCAAACTTAATGAAACTTTCCAGACACGTTTTACAAACTAATATCTGTGACTGGTTTGCCAGATTTTCGTTAAAATATTTTAGCTTACAAGATAAAGTTGAAAACCAAATCTACGATCGTCTTAATAAACGTTGAAGTAGGTATTATAAAAAATAGTTTTCTGTCACTTGGTATATTTTAATGTTGTAGTACATTTCATATTCATAAACTCAGAATTTTGTCCTCTTTCATTTGACATCCCACTCGATACAATAGCAAAATAAATTTTGCAGACCCCCACTTTTTTTATGTAACATATAAAATATAGCCTATGTCATCCGGACCTTTACAACGAATCAATTGACACCTCATTCATCAAAATCGGGCCCGTAGTTTAGGCGCTACGGTGGAACACGCACAATCTGGATACAAACATACACATATCTACATACATTCATAGACTGCTAAAATCATAACCCTTCCTTTTGGCTTTGCCGTAGTCGGGTAAAAAATTACACGGGCTCAAAGATTTACATGCAAATCTTTTAACTCATGTAACTCTATGTCTAGATTTACGAAAATCTGGCTAACCATAGACACAAATGTTAGTGTCTTGAACGTGTCTACTAAATATTCTTGTAGTATGATTGATCAATATTCAAATTAGAGAACTACGATATAGAGCATTTTTTTTTTTTTTTAATTCAATGTAGGCAAGCGCTTGACCACAATCACGCCTGATGGAAAGTGATGATGTTGTCTAAGATCGCGTTTATCTAGAAGGTGGCTATTCATTCTTGTTTTAAAGATACCCGGATTGTAATTGGTAGGAAACACAGATCGCAGAAGAAGCAAATATGACGGAGAGAAAATTTCTTAAACTTAAAAGGTAAAGTAAATAAACAGTTATAACGAAAAGTAAGTATGATTAGGTAGAGCTTGCGTTTCACACTTTTCAGTGCTTATTATTTACTTTGTAAACACTTTTGCTTCGAATGAAAGGCTTTTCGCTTAAGAGTAGAAGTATTTAATAATAAATATAATCTTCATTTTGGTTTCATAATTCATCGTTTACTTTCATTTATTAACCCCCGACCCAAAAAGAGGGGTACTATAAGTTTGACGTGTGTATCTGTGTTTCTGTCTGTGGCATTGTAGCTCCTAAACGAATGAACCGATTTCAATTTCTATGATCGAAGAAAATCGGTACATCCGTTTGAAAGTTATCAGATCATTTCTAGTTTTCTTATAGAAGTTTTTGTATCGGGGTTTTTAAATTTTGAGTTATTAAGTTAGGTACATCTTGTAGTACAAAGATTATATTCACGATTATTATGAATATTGTTCTTTTCAAGTTATCAAATCACATTAAAAGAGGCCTTTAGAAAATAAATATGGCAGCAGGCTCCCACGGGGTTTCTATACCTATTCGTGGAATAACTTCTTCATTTCTCTAGCTTCAAATAGAAAGGCCGTAAAGGCGAGAAACATAATAGGATTTTATGTTATTTTATTACCGGTCCAAACCTAATCTAATAACGACATCGGTGAGGGATAGAATTATATTATTACAAAATATTAATAGATACTATCTATCTATTAATATTTTGGATCTACTATCCTATTCCCAAATGGTTTTTCAGGTGAGCTAAAGTGAACATTATCTTATCTAAATTGCAAAGATAAAATATATCCAAAGATCTATTTACGTATCCATACTTCTATAAACACGCCGGCAGAATTACTTAGCGGAAAACAAATAAAAGGAAGAATTAATGTATTTTTTTCGTAAAACTGGCCGGTTACATAACTTTTTTTAATAAAATTTAATCTAATTTGAAAATAGAATTAGTCGACGATAATTTTTTTTTATTCCTTTCTTTTAATTTTTTATTCATCTCTATCAACCTTGTTCGAAGTTGAGTTTAAATATTGTGTTTTTTCTTCAATCACCCTGAATCGGGGCAACGGATTGACGTGATTTTTTAAATCTGGCCTGGAGAGTGACGAACTATTTTTACACGATTGCTCAAAATAAGGAGTATAATGCTTTTTGTTTCATGTATGAATGTACGTGTGTATGTATGTGGGTTTTTGTTCCAATGTTCCAATGGGATATTTTAAGTTAGGAATGTGGAAGTAAAATTTTAATCCACGGAGTTCTAGATTTCGATTCAATCAAAAGTCTAATCTTCTTATCAATGGTGAGGAATCGGATTTGTATGACGGGATAATTAAAGGGAAATCAGACACGCACGCTACACGCTCGAACAGTCGTTGTGTGTGTCAAAGCTTCCATTTCACGCCAATCAGTTCGTGTCGATGCGGATTGCGATCATTTGCTCGATATAAAAGACATGTATAATCATCAATAGCATAGATGCACTATGATGGACAGTGGCGTTTATAGCCAGGGTGGGCACAAGTTAAATAGTTCCCTCTTTACTGGCGGTCATAATGAAAAATGAGCATCGAACTATTTGAATCAGGGTAAGCAGCGCTTTTGTGCCTCTATGACCTGCACGCCGCCAAAGCCAAAAGAAAGGGTTATGATTTTAGCAGTCTATGTATATTATATTATGTAGTTTTGTATTTATGTGTGTTCCACCGTAGTGCCTTAACTATTGAGCCGGTTTAGATGTATGAGGTGTCAGTGAGTTCGTTATTATGGTCCGGGTGGCATAGGCTACATTTTATACTAAAAAGATCGACCTCACGTATGTTCCATCCAAAAAAGTGGGGGTCTCCAAAAATTTTTTTTGCTATTGTATCGAGTGGAAAGAGGAAAAATTCTGAGTTCATAAATATTGCATTAGAAATAGAAAATTATTAAAATACACCGAGCGACAGAAAAACAATTTTACTATATCTATCGCTATCTATCGGCAGCTCGCGGGTAGTAGTCGGGTCTGAGTGCTGTTTAACTTTTTTGTTGTATTGGCTGATGACTCGAGTGAATTTCTATTAAATTAATACGTGACACGTAAACCGACAATTTTAAAGTACAGCAAAGGAGGTTACTCGTACAGTGGGACGTATGCGAAATTGAGATCGTGGTTGTGCGGTTATGCGGTTGTTGACAACTGCATCGATAAACGCACGGGGAAATTGCCTGCGGGTTGACGGCCTGTCGACAACCGCCGAGTGGTTATCCTCGTTCCCGTTCCATATCCGACGGTTGTGTGCGGCCGAAAGATTAAAGCTTTATGCTTGCACAACGAAAATCAACGTCACTTCCCCAACTTGTGGAGAGAAGTGCGACGCTTTGACAAGTTACCAGATCATTTGGTCAAAAAAATATCGTGATTATCATCAAGCCATCGCCAGCTCACTACGCACGGGTGTCCTTTCAGAATAAAAAGGGTTAAGGAATGGTGTACTGCACTGGCCCAGTGCGGATTGGCAGAGTTCACAGATTTTGGGAACAACATGGTAACCCTCAGGCATGCACGATGTTTTGTCGGTATTTCAACTATTCAATTTTCAATATTCAATTTCAATATTCAACTTCATGAACTGCCTGTGATACAGACAGTTCATGAAGTTGAATATTCACATAGTGTGTATTTCAACAACAAATAATTAAAACCTCTAAATAACTGTTATGCAAATTTAAAAAGTAGATGATCTTGTATGGTGGTACGGAGACCTCCGAGTGCGAGTCCGACTCACACTTGACCGTTTTTTATATTCATGGATGAGTTAAACTTTATCTCAACTTGTCTCATCTTCTGTTCCCAAATGTATTATGTTAAGCGTATAAAGAGGAATATTATGAAACAATAGAACTTTTTTAGGTGTGGAACGTGAGAGCTACGAGAATGTCTGCTCGTCAGCGTGTAACTTAACGTTGCACAACAAAATTGTTTAATCAAAGCATAGTTTGGTAGACAAAAGTGGGACAGCGGCTGATGGCCGAAATACGCCGGTTGGCGCGCTCGCGGCAATTCCAGCTCTTAAAGAAAGTAAAAAAGTTCACTTCATTGTTCCCGGCCGGCATCGAATCTTCTCGGCTTTCTAACTTTGAAAACAATAATAGGATTCCCAACAGATATTATTGATAGGAGCCATTTTCTGAGTTAAAAATCAAAGTGTTGATACAGTTTGGTGATATTGACTCATTTTAGATTATTTGTTTTCAATTTTGTCACAGAATAAATTATAATTCGATAGAAATAATAATTCCACGGAAATTTTTGTACCTGACTATGTTGGTTGTGGGCTCTTCTTGAGCGTTAGAAACTCTCGTAGCCTTAGTTTTAAATGAACGTAATGAATTATTATCACCATTACATTATTTTCTTACAAATTCAACAATCGACAGTCAAAAAGTGTACAATGACACGTACCTACTTACAGTTTGAGTACTTATGAATGTCTAGCAAAAAATTTGTACTAAAAAATATATTTAAAAGAAAAATTATCTTCTTTTTGACTTGGCAAAAAGTTAGTTTAAAAAATCACAAAGTTTTGCACAAACGATAATCGCCAAAAATTCTCAAAAACGATTTCAATCAAACATGTACACAGATTGGTGTAATTTCAAGGGTAGCAGTGTTATAGTCGGTAATCACATAAAGGATGAATGGTAGCGGACCTAGGAACCCTCCCTGCGCAATCGAGATTGTAACTTCTCATCTGTAATGGGATGGTCCTAGTCATTTACGGGCGATCGCTTATGGCGGTCGTGCAGGTAGTTCCAACTTACGATATAAATTTTCGAGAGGTCGTTACCGGAAGGGCTTTGCCCCGGTCCGTTCGGGAATTTCATTACAAAGTTCACTCCGATTCACAAGTGAACTGTGCCTAATTAGTTTTGCAACGTTCGCTGGTTATTTATTCTGACTCCGTGTTTATGTTCCGCTGTTTACCTCGGTTGTAAAATATTGTTTTCAATTAAGATTATTCCTACACTTACAGTGTTTGATTTCACTATCGGAAGTTTAACTACGTTTAATTATGATTATTAAGGATCAGCGCACACTGAACAGCAAAATGCTCAAGCACTTTCTTTGCAGTTATGCACACTGATGAGAGTAAAAATCCGCCGCGTAAACTGGTGTTCGCTGCAGACGGGCGACTGTTCGAACATTCTTGCGAACGTTATCATCAATAAAGTTAAAGAATATTCGATATGTTCGAGCGTATTCGGAATTGCCCTCGTGGTGACTGCGAATAGCGAACTCACACCATAATAATAATACAAATCTCTTGTACGCTATTTTGAACTTATTTTAGTTATGATTTAGTTTATCAATGGACATTGCTTGAGTATTTTGCTGCTTTGTGTGCGCTGACTCTAATTCTACACGAGATTCAAACTCTTGGTTTTATATTTATATTGGTACCTACATCATCTGAAATGTGTATTACGGGAGTTAATTACTCCATCGTCATAGAAATACATCATCCGTGAAAGTATATCAGTATGTATCACTGATAGAACAGACTTGTTTATGCCGACACATGTTGATACGTAATTTTGCGGACCAATGAAGAGCTCTGCAATAGTGCATTGAGCCACCAAATCACTACAGATATCTAATTGCGCTACAGATTCACACGTCATTTACCATGCCTCATAGGTACAGCCAAGCACAGAATGGAATAGAAATATTTTTTATTCAAATTAACTATTACAAATACCTTTGAATCGTCAAATGCTTCTAACACTGGAGTGCTTTCCTACGGAGAAGAGTCAGCAAAAATTCGGCAGTTACTCTTTTCAAAGATTTGACTTGCAATAATAGTTATGCCATGTCTCAGAAATTATAGCCAGTAAAAATAACTGCAGTCACGCGTATTGTTGAAGCGAGCTACAAATCAAATCCACGCTCTTTTATCATTTACATAATCTTCGATTATATAGTGCCTATGCTTTTAATCATTGTATTTTAACCCTGTGTAAAGGCAAGTCTTAAATTGATTGGGAAATTTTATAATCCGTGCGACAACGATTTCTTGACAAAGATTTGCAAAATCTGTGTGAAAAATGTGTCGAATTGAATGGATAGAACATCTGTCCCGAACAAAAATCGTGTCCTGTGCAGTTGCCAAAATGAGTAAAATAAATAAATGATTGATTGAGTATGATACTGGATATCAAGTTGTAACCAAAAACGAGTTGCAACTTACAGCCTACAAAACATTTTTATTTGGAACTAGCTGACGAAGTAAGACTGAAAGAGTAACAAACATACACACACACACACACACACACACACATACAAACTTTCTCCTTTATAATATTAGTGTGATGTGATGACTTCATCTAGTGTGTTGTACTATATAGATGTCGTTGGCTGTTACAGATTGCGCTCGGGATGGTGCAATATTCAGCAACGCATGCAAAAATCCGTTACGCCCTCGATTGACATTTTCAAGCGACGTGTGAAATTTTTAGGATAAACAAACTTTTCGGGGTTCCGTACCCAAAGGATGCCGACGAGTCCCCATAACTATGCCTCTACTCTCCGTACGTCTGACTGTCCATCTGTCTATCAATCAACCGTAATACATAGAGAATTGAAATTTTAACAGAGTGTGTACCTATTTATATTATTCTGTTGCCGCTATAACAACAAAATAATAAAAATTTCGAAATGGCTGCCATGTAAATTTAAAATGTACCAACCTAGATAATCTTGTACGATGATACGGAACCCTTCATGTCGAGTTAAACTCGCACTTGGCCGGTTAAATTTTTGGTCCTACAAATTGGTATTCAAATCGAAACGTTTATCTAAATAAATGTTTTAGACACAATTCAAATGTAATCAAGTTCACGCACAATTCGCGGGAATTTTGGTTTTATTCAATACGAATTTGAATTTGCAATTTCAATACGTACATTGGGAATATATGAATAATAACTCGGCGCACGGGGCACGTAGAATTTATAACCGCGAGCAAGAGCGTGACAAATTAATATTTTAGTGATTTTAGCTGTTAAATATTTTGCGTAACATACGTTGGCAATATTGTTTCGATCTCGTGAATGTTGCCTTTTTACCTGACTATGGTAAAAAGGAAGGGTTATATGAATTTCAGCAGTCTATGTAAGTGTGTATGTATGTTCCACCGTTGCGTCTAAACTGCTGGGCCGATTTTGATGAATGAGGTGTCAACTGATTCGCTGTAAAGGTCCGAGTGGCATAGGCTATATTTTATACGAAAAAATTGACCTAACGGATGTTACATCAAAGAAAGTAGGGGGTCTCCAAAAATTTTTTTGTCATGGATGTTTTGGATGTCAAATGAAAGGGGAGAAAATTCCGAGTTATAAATGTACTACAACATTAAAACCTACCAAACGACAGAAAAACAATTTTACTTAAATATTTCAGCGTATAGTATATAGTATATTCAGCGTAGAGTATAGCAGTCGGGTTTTAGTTTTCAACTTTTATGTTTATGAGCAAGAAATGGTTTATCCATTTAATACAAGTTTTAGCATCTAGATGGAAACATGAGTAGCTAGAATATTTGTTTTATGATGAAATGTTTTTTTACTGCACTATTTCATAGTAAAGAAATAAGTAAATAATTCAAGTGGCAAGTTACAAAAATGTTTGCTCAATTTCGAAAAGTTTGTTCCAACTCCTAATGGAGGGTAAAGTCTATTAGACCAAGAGGTGACCGTAACATTTAACAAGGGTTAAAGACAAAATAATTTGACAAAGTTTGTCGTAAAGCTGCTTCAGCTCCATTCATCCAAATATGGAAAAAGCTACAAGAAATTTTTGTATTTAATTAAAATATATCGAATATTTTTAATGGGAACTGATTTTTAGGCTAACAGCCCAACCCACCTAGATAGCACTCTTGTTATAAATATGCCCGGATTGTAATTGGTAGGAAACACAGATCGCGGAAGAGTATTCTATAGTTCTAAACCATGCGTAATGAGGAATGATGACGCAAAACGTTTCGTGCGTGTGATGTTTTAGCTGAATAAAGCATATTATTATTACTAATAACGCATAATCAAACAGTCTCCCTGTGATATCAAAAACCTCAATCCCCTCGGATGAAGTCGCTGGCATTATCTAGTTATAAAACAAGTGTAAATTAAAAATTTTCAACACCCCCGACAAATCATTTTCAAATAAATAATTATGTATATCTAGGCAACGTCCATCTTGACAGCTTGGCATTTGTCAATTGACACTTGAATATTATGAACCTAACGGTTATCTAACCTTCTTTTCTACAAGAAAACTAGAAAATAGCTGATAACTTTTAAACGGCTGAACCAATTTTTTTGGATTATAGCTAAGAACACTCTCGATCAAGCCACCTTTCAAACAAAAAAAACTAAATTAAAATCGGTTCATTCGTTTAGGCGCTACGATGCCACAGACAGATACACAGATACACAGACACACAGATACACAGATACACACGTCAAACTTATAACACCCCTCTTTTTGGGTCGGGGGTTAAAAAAGATCCATAACTTGTTGAATGGCATGAATTTTTCGCCGTCTCTTAGACTCGCGGGGATTGCACAAACTTTGCCCTTTTGAAATTATTTCCCTTTTACAGTGATGGTTTTCGGGGTGGCGAAATTTAATGCTTTGAGTAAACTTTTAATATTATTTCGAAAACGAGATCACGTTACGTTAAACAGTTAGACCACGTTATAAATATAAAATAGTTCTTTTCATTGTTATTTTTCTTTCATTTTAATAATTCGTTATACGGCCGAACTGCCATAGGTTCCATGTTAGCACTTCCATCTTAGACTGCAACATCACTTACCGCCAGGTGATATTGCTGTCAAGGGCTCACTTGTATCCAAATAAAACAAAAACAACCTATCTGTAATCTGACGAGCAACGTTGTGAATGAAGACTATATAATTTTTAATAAATAACAATGCCATCTTGACCTATCGCGTACTATACGTGCACCTATATGAAACCCCCGACCCAAAAAGAGGGGTGCTATAAGTTTGACGTGTGTATCTGTGTATCTGTCTGTGGCATCGTAGCTCCTAAACGAATGAACCGATTTTAATTTAGTTTTTTTTTTTTGTTTGAAAGGTGGTTTGATCGAGTGTTCTTAGCTATACTTAATCCAAGAAAATCGGTTCAGCCGTTTGAAAGTTATCAGCTCTTTTCTAGTTATTGTAACATTCACTTGTCGGGGGTGTTATAAATTTACATTTGTATTTCATTTCATTACATTTATTTATTTGATTCATGGACGTTTAATTTGAACATGTTAAACGAGTGGCAAATTCAGGTAAGTGGACTATTCAACTTTATAAAAGCAATATACGTAAAAAGTTTCTAATTCTATCCTGAAGTAAACAAGTTCAGTTAAAGACTTTCAAAACACACGACGCGACGGCAAGACGCGATGTAGCCAGTGTTTACGCAGCGGAGCAAGCGCGTGATTCGCTAACATAATGGGCCATTTCGCTAAATTGCTGTGTGATGTGTACTTAGTATGAGATTTTGCGTCTCACCAACGTTGATAGAATTCGAGGGTCGAAACGCTTTAGCGTTAAAGTAAAATGGGCTTTAACAGCCGACCAAAACAAGCTGTATTTAAGCTCAAGTTTGTCCATACATCTACTGCCAGCGTTCCTAGTGGAAACGTTACGGAATTAAAATCATCACTATTAACCAATGGATGTCCAGATAGCTTGACTGATTTGAGCGTCTAATTTGATCACATAGATAAACTCAAAGTATAACTCTCTTCATCGCCCGCTAAGTGACTGAGCTTTCTTATGAGCCACGTACCTAGTTAACGATCTTGTCTCGAATGTGATCACTAAAAATAGGCACTGTTCAAAGAGTTTGTGTTTCAAGCACTAGGGAATTATAGCAAAATTAAAATCGATGGTACTGAAATCTCAACTTCAAATCAAACGTCATTAGGTCAATTTTGAACGAATATTATTATGTTTCAACTCTCGAAATCCATCAACGTTGGTGAGATGCAAATTCTCATACTAAAAACGATGTATGCTGAACGCATTATGCGCTGTGATTGCGTTAGTTTATGCTTTCACCCGATTCGAATCAATCTCGGTTAGCGCTACACATAATTATTCGCGTTTACTGCCGGTTCTTTACTGCCCTTGGATGGAGTTTGGGGCGGGCGGTGTAGCGAGCAGCGAGCGTAACTCGTCGCGATGTATTTTGGCAGGGTTTTTGCTGCAGTTTATGGCATTGTGTTTACTTAATAATATGAGAGTGGTTTCGTTGACTTGAGACTGGTTTTAATAACTTTATGTATAATACAAATTATAATAAATAATATTATATAATATGTAATACTCTTCGTGTATAAACACAGCTAAAACTAATTGATTTTATATAATCTAAACTTAAGGGACTCCGTAATAATATAGTTTTACGATCTGTTTGATTACGAAACGCCACAAGTTATCGGAAGAGAGTGTTTTATAGGAAAGTGTTGAGGTTTTTGGTTTCCTTTTAGTGGGTTGCAGTGAAAACTTATAAAAGCGAGTTGTGGTGGATTTGGTTTCCGGAAGAAATTAAGAAGGTTATGGCTAAAGAAATAGTATAAAATTAGATATTCGTTTACGTTGCCCATGATAAGGGTGCTACCATCATTGAAATCGCTGAAAATTGTGCAATCATTTAAGAAAATTAAATCATTGAGACTTAAGTAGGTATATTATTCCTTTATTGTATTCAAGAAATTAGCAGTACAGTAAGTACTTTAACTTTTCTTATTTAAAGGTGAATAGCTTCTTATATAGAGTCCGGTCCGGCTGGTCAAGTGTGAGCCGGACTTGCACAAGAAGGGTTACATCGATATAGTTTCATATATAATTGACTACTGCTGTTACGGTAAGGCAGAACATACCTTTGATAACTAATATGTTTTGGACTGATTGGTCGAATGCTTTGGCAAAGAGAAACGTTGTCTATAGCTTCTCCCCCTCGTTACCTCGTTGTTTTTTCGGGTCGCGTGTATGCGGGCATTTTACATACTGTGATGTCGGATATTTTTGTATAACTCATCATATCATCGTACAAGATAATTAACTTTTTAGTTTCATTAAATTTACATGGTGCTCATTTTGAAATTTTCGCTATTTGTTATTATAGCGGCAACAGAAATACTTAGCTTTATAATAAGTTTCCTTTGGCACCATTCGAGCATGGATCCAAAACTAAGACCACATAGTAGAGTATATATATTATAATCATCATCAAATCAAAAAGCATTTTATAACAATAGGACTTAGATATAAATCGCTGCAGCACAAAGTAGCGCCTCTCGTATTAAAGCACGATAATAACCGGCGCCCTGTACTTATATACGACAGAGGGCAATTTGTTGTTCTCTGTTTCACCACACTCGCAAAGTGGCTGCCATAATTAACGTGCAGCGCGCTTGGCTTTGTTACAAGATCCGAATTACCGCCGAGCTTTGTTTTTATACCGCTTTGGAACAATAAAAAGATTGTAAATCGACTTCAGTTTGTTATCTACTATTTACTTGTAATGTTTCTAAATATTGTGCACACACACAGTTTTTCCAATTTTGACGGAATGACAACATACGAACAATATCACATATGACGAACCACCAACGCACAACACCACATAAATCTGCCAGAACATACACAAGGTATTTTTCACTTCACATCGGAGCATCCTCAGGAGATGTAGACTCCACAACACACAATTGCAAAGTACAAAACTTTGCGATTGTGCATGGACATACGATCAAGTCATCCCATCAAAGAAGCTTTTAAAATTTAAAAGCCAGCGATCGAACCGTGGTTAGTACAAAGTGCAGGTTACATTGGCCACTCGCCGTCAAAGCTACGATTGCGAGTAGTATCAACTATCAACAAAGAGCCCACTCCCAGAGCCACTTGTTGACGGACACTGCACAACTGGCGGCTACTATCGCGCGAGAACCGAGACGAAACAAGAATATTTCAAGGTATTTTTATTTTAAAGTAAAAAGAATGTTTTGCCCAGGTTGTTACTATTTTCGATCTGAAGATTTCTATGTTGGAGGGATTTTGGCTGATTTGCACTTGATTCAATTAAGCAAATAATCTTTGCCATTCAAGGAACCAAAAGTTTAATTTGCTATTTTCCGCTGAAATAGTCAAATCTGTATGCAACATCCATGCATATCATACTAATCGGAACTATCAATCATTTAAATAATAATCCTTGCATAGGATTTGTGGCTCTTTCAAAATCAATGGATTTATCAATAAGTTAACGTTTTATGACAACTTTGAACTTGTTGAGAGACATCTCCAATATGTCTTCTAGAAGCTTATTATAAACAAGTGTAAATTAAAAATTTATAACACCCCTGACAAGTGAAGGGTACAGTAATAACTTGAAAAGAGCTGATAACTTTCAAACCGCTGAACCGATTTTCTTGGATTATGGCTAAGAACACTCTCGATCAAGCCACCTTTCAAACAAAAAAAACTAAATTAAAATCGGTTCATTCGTTTAGGCGCTACGATGCCACAGACAGATACACAGATACACACGTCAAACTTATAACACCCCTCTTTTTGGGTCGGGGGTTAAAAAAAGATTCCGACGAATTGAGAACCTCGTCCTTTTTTAATGTCGGTTAAAAACGTACATAGTAACCAAGAAATGAATTGCTAAGAAAGTAATGCTAGTAAATGAAAAAATGAATCTTTGTCAAAATTAAAATGCATGACTGTCGTAACTATTAATATAGTTATAGGTGTCGATCGCAATTCAAACTATTTTACATCAAACTCTATTTCAGCAAGAAATGTTTAGCATTTAAAATAAAAACCGTCTATAAACGACTACAAGACTCTCAAAGAGATGAATAGTTGCGAGATAAGAGAGAAAAGGAGCTGATGAAACAGCATCCCTGGTGTAAAAGCAGCCATTAATCAATTGGAAGCGCATTTAACTTGTAGCGGAAAACTGGAAGAGATAAAAAGGAGATGAAACTGGAGAGCGTTACAATGAAACGTCTTAACTTTCTCTGCAGTTTCCTCTTGACCTAATTTTGGTCAATAATGTAGGGAAATGCAGCTTTTTCCGATAGGATTCTTAACAGATTCCTAATAACTAGGTAGCTTATTCCCGCGACTTTATCGTGGATTAGGATTTTTAAAGTTTCGTTGGAATTTCTCAAAATCTTTTACTGCCATACCCGTTTCAAATAATTAGTCTGCTTTATCTGAGGCTGACATCTATAAAGTACACATTGACTTCGCTCAGACTCAAGTTTCAGTTAAAACGAAAGCGGTTTATGCCAGCGATATAACGCTGTCTTGTTTTAACAGTGTCTTAAGTCAAAGTGCGCCTATAGATCTCAGACCGCGTCACAAATTACCGCCAGGTGAGATCGCGAACTTGTAGTGAAATAAAAGCATTTGCAATCAATTAATAAGAAACACAACACAATAAGAGCATATTAAGTTCTTTAAAAAGCGACAAGAGCAAGAACAAACTTAAAGCTGGGACACACCAAACACGTATGCAGCACGTAAGCGTAGACGTAGCGCGTACCATGACGTTGTAATGTATGTAACTGTATGAGATACCTATGGCATACCGCTTGCGTGACGTGAACGTTCGCGTAGACGTAATGCGTGCTGTCATATCTATGGATTCACGCGCGTCACTACGCGCGTGGTCACGTGTACGTGCTGCATACGCGTTTGGTGTGTCCCAGCTCTTAGTGAAACGGTGCAAGTCATCAATCAGTCGGTAATGTATTAAAGCGGTAGAGTTTGGCCAAAGCAGTACAATTGATGGCACACACACCTTGTTTACGCGCTGCGGAGGACCCTTAGGCACACCAATTCGTATGGAAAAAATCACCACATATTGTATTGATAATCAAAATTGTAAAAATTAAGTAAGTACACTGGATAGCAAATAAACCGAGCCACCCACTACCTTGGAACTCTGATTCGATTTTCTCAAAAAGTATAAAACTTACTACTTTCAAAGTTATACCTACGGAAAGTGTGTTTCATGATAATTAAAATGAATGGAAAATCTTTGGTAGCCAATGAAAAGCGAAACATAAAAGGTTAAAAAAAACAAATATTTAGAGCTGTTATGAACGTATTTATTTTACGAAATAACGCAAACTAAGTAGGTATAGAAACGTATTACAAAACACATAATATCAGAAGCAAAATACATACATCACCACGCTATTATTGAAAATAACACTGGTTCACCGTTCACCTGAGATGTTAAAAAAAACCTAAAAAAAGGAAGCCCAAAAGTCCCTTTTATTTTGTGATTAATAAAAGTGGTCGCGACCCAACGCAATGAGAACAACAAACGGGTAAAAAAGTAGAATATATCAGAAGTAAACACAAAACCTTTAATGCAATCTCGAACAAAACGCAGGTTTACCACAGGTGTTTGGAGAAACACACAGAAAAGGGGAAAAAACACACAAAAGAGGAATGAATCTGGAGCGAGCGGCGCGCGGCCATCAATCAATCGGAAGTGCATTTAACTGCGCCGGCCGGGCTCGGATTGATGGCTACAGCTTGTACGGGGGCACACGACCTGCAGTACCGGGATATTGAAAATATACTTTGGAAAAACGAGAGCAAAATCCACCTTACATCCCTCTTAACTGGCATATTAACTACTGACAGACCAACTGCGAATTATACATGGAATTAGAAAGTACATTTAGATATAGGTACTTCTTTAAGATCAACCCTCGGCCTCGCCTCACTACTAAGCAAGGGTTCTCAGAATGAGAAGTGTTGGGCCACAGTCTGCCACGCTGGCGAGGTGTGGATTGCCAGACTTCACACAACTTGGAGAACTTTCAGGTTTCCTTGCTAAAAGGCACATAACTTCGGAGATTTCGGTGTACACCTTACCTATGTACCCATAGGTACATAGGTTTTCTACCTATGTACACATAGGTAGAAAAACACAACTGCCTTTTTGAAAGTCGGTTAAGAAAGTAGCCTATGTTACTCCCTGGTCAATTCTCTACTCGACTGTGAAAATCCCGTCAAAATCGGTTCAGCCGTTCAAACACACAGAAAGACAAAAATTTTAAAAACGTGTGATTCAGTTATGGTATCGTTCAAATAACCATATGAGCATAATATGAGGTATTTATTTCGAAATTAGAGACAGACACTCCAATTTTATTTATTAGTAAGTATAGATAGTGGCTTTATACAATAGTCTTAGGATAGATTTACAATTCTCTTTCTAAACATTTTTGAGACTAATATTCCATTTTCTAATAATGAACAGATTCTAAAAATGTAAACACTCTGACCTGTCAGTGTCATGTGTGTGACACACTGAAAACATTTCTACATATAATAATTAAACATGACAGGCCATGTCACACACGCGATCTGAATAATTGAATATAACCACGAGTGAACAAACGGTATTACTTGTTTTATTTGATTGTAAGAATATAACCGTATGCTGTAATTATTCATTGTTTAACTGAAAAAAAAAATCAACTTTTATTTTAAGTTTATTAGATTTTTCTGTCAATTTTTTTTTACTGTGTGATGGACTTGCGCTTGACGGCAATCATGCTTAAAAAGCAATCATGAAATCTAGGTTGAAGCTTGCCTAGAAAATGCCTATTCTCTTGCTTTTTAACCCCCGACCCAAAAAGAGGGGTGTTATAAGTTTGACGTGTGTATCTGTGTATCTGTGTATCTGTCTGTGGCATCTTAGCTCCTAAAGTAATGAACCGATTTTAATTTAGTTTTTTTTGTTTGAAAGGTGGCTTGATCGAGAGTGTTCTTAGCTATAATCCAAGAAAATCGGTTCAGCCGTTTGAAAGTTATCAGCTCTTTTCTAGTTACTGTAACCTTCACTTGTCGGGGGTGTTATAAATTTATAATTTACACTTGTTACTCTTGCTTTGTTAGTTACCTTACGGGGAAAGCTGCAATAGATATTCCGATACGATGCTATGTAAAAAGCGATAAGAAGTATCGGTAGAATAAAACTGCTCTTCCAAGTTAGCCCACTTCCATCGTAGACTGCATCATCACTTACCACCAGGTGAGATAGCTGCCAAAGGTTAACTTGTAATGGAAAATTATAGTTGATATAATTATTCAAAAATGTGTAGAAATAACGACACAAATTCCAAAATAATTTGATGTGTATGTTTCTACGGAGGCAATTAAATCTAATCGGTGGTTCTACGATGCAGTAAAAATAACGACGTGATTGCCCTGTTGTTAGTAGTATTAATAAGAGCGCGTATTTCTGTCTGTCGCGCGTACTGCCGCTGATTTATAGCGCTCATTATGAGACGGGGTCTGACTAAACATCTGCTTTTTTAACCCCCGACCCAAAAAGAGGGGTGTTATAAGTTTGACGTGTGTATCTGTGTATCTGTGTGTCTGTGTATCTGTGTATCTGTGTATCTGTGTATCTGTCTGTGGCATCGTAGCGCCTAAACGAATGAACCGATTTTAATTTAGTTTTTTTTTGTTTGAAAGGTGGCTTGGCTTGATCGAGAGTGTTCTAAGCTATAATCTAAAAAAATTAGTTCAGTCGTTTAAGAGTTATCAGCTCTTTTCTAGTTTTCTTGTAGATAAGAAGGTTAGATAACCGTTAGGTTTTTAATATTATGTCAATAGACAAATGTCAAGCTGTCAAGATGGACGTTGCCTAAATACATAATTATTTATTTGAAAATGAAAACTCAAATACTTTGGATCGTCGGGGGTGTTATAAATTTTTAATTTACACTTGTTGACGTTATTCGTTCGAAAAAATACTACAGATGTTAATCTATTCACATCTATACTAATATTATAGATTTAAAAAGCAGTGATAGCCTAGTGGTTAAAATGTCCGCCTCCTGTTCGAGGGTTCGATCCCGGGCACTTTTAACTTTTGAAGTTATGTGTGTTTTAAGCTACATAGTAAAATCACTTGCTTTAACGGTGAAGGAAAACATCGTGAGAAAACCTGCATGCTTGAGAGTTCTCCATAGTGTTCTCTAAGATGACGTTACGTATCCCAATGCACCCTGGGCAAGCTTGGTGGACTAAGGCCTAAATCATTTTTATTTCGAGACGATACCTGTGATAGTAGTGGGCCAGGCAGCGCTCACAGTATGTCTGTCTTTCTGTCTGTTACGTTTTTATGACCCATCCGTTAGTCCAATTCTGGCATTTGGTAAAAAGATAACTTGCACCTTGTGATGTCCTTAGACAATCGCGAAAATAATCGTGAAAAATGAAAGAGTTCCCATGGGATATTTTAAACCCCAAAATCCACGCGGACAAAGTCGCGGGCATCAGCTAGTAAACGGATAAACTGACTGACTTATTATTATGAACGTCAGTAATATAGAATAGCATAAAGTAAGGAAGTATGCATATGGACAGCTTGCAAAGTATTTGCCACAGAGCAGGTAATTCCAGTGTTGTAATATCCGCAGTATGACAACAGTGGCAAAGTTGTGAATACTTGAGAGCAAATTCATTAGAAGGTCGCATGAACACTGAGCAGTGCACAACCGCAGTCCACAGCGAACTGCTGCTTCCGCTTCCGAGACATTATTGTTTGGCGCATTGAGCGCAGGAAGTTGTCACATTTTCACAATAGTATTATGACAGTATTATAAATTACGCTGTTGTACTATTTCAGCACATTTATACAAACTTTATTCGTGTCGGAAATTATTCTTCATTATAAACCGACCTACATAGTCGTTTAATCGCTTGTCTCAACTTGAAATTCTATACGTAGGTTTTCTAGATGAAATGAAACCTGAGCGAAGCTGCTAATTTTCTTGATTAATAAATTACTGTTAAAAACCATGAAAGACGATTTTAGACTTAAGTAAACAACGTCTTATTATCAAAAAAAACAAAGAGTAGTGTAAAGTAACATACGACTTTTTAACTTAAATTATCGTAAAATATTGTATAAGCAGATAAACTTCCACTTAGTACATATAATACATAAATAAATTAACATATTAAGCCCTTAACTTGTCAGTTCTTAAGGTAATTGCTATTTGACAAATCGCAAAAATGCTGTACTTTGAAGTAAATTGTTTATTTTTCTAAAGCATTAACAGCTATTAAATACATGCAATTAAAAACTTCAGTTTGTGAAGATTATAAGGGCCTCTTTTTATTTAGTATACATTATCCCAATAAAAAAAAAAACCAAGTTGAAAACATTGCTGTTCGCAACTTGTTCTGTAAAAGTTTTCTTTAACATCTTGATACTTTGAAGCCAACCTCCAGAAAATGATATGTTTAGGTTTAGCAATCAATTTTAACTGTTAGTTTTATACTAAATGTTTTTCGTTTCTTAAATAATCTAAAACTAACCAAAAAACTTCCTGTGCTATTTATTTTCTTGCAGGCGCTCTATGGAATTCAGTGTCCACTGGACTGTCATGGCGGAAGGACTGTGCGCGTCATTTCGTCGCAAAATATTATTTAAAATGAATTTAAGCTTATTATTTTTGAATGAAAGTTGTGTTTATAATCGTTGAAAAATAAAATAGGGATTTTTTCATTTCTAAATGAAGCCTGCTTATATACTAAATTTTATTCTAAAGTTACGGTTTTACCAGGTAAATACTCGGAGGTTGTCATAGATTATGATGACAGATAGTAAGTGTTCTAAATAGGTATTATACCTATGTTAGGAGATAGCGCGCCTCGTTCCGGGTGCCGTGTTCCGAAATGGATTTCGTAGTAGTGCAAGTTTGGTGCAAGCCCCACATGACGGAGGGGTATGCGTCAGGCATTTCCTGTGTACAAAAAAAAGACCTATATTTCGGATCCATATTTCATCACTGACAATATGCACTATTCAAAGACTGTTCTTCAAGCATTGAGGAATTTTGGACAGAGACATCTCGAAGGTTCCCGAAGGCTGCCTGAGTTAGATTTGTCGGCTAGCTAGCTTTTTTCGAAATTCGACTTACTTAGCTGGATTGTGTGTTAGAGCTTTCTTATGAGATATTATATGTACATAATATAACCATGGGTCTCATAAGAAAGCTCAGATTCATGCTGCGGGCAATGGGGAGAGCCTAAAGGTTGGAACGCCATTTCGGCGGCCGTGTTTCCTGCCATATATACCTTAGATACCTGCAAGCCAAGAGTGAATAGGCATCTTCTAGGTAAGCGTGCTCCAACTTGGACCTCATCATTGCTTTCTTTAAAGCATGATTGTCGTCAAGCGCAAGCGCAAAGATTCAGGCGGCGCAAACCCGTAGCATGTGGAAGACCCTATTAAAGACCTATGTTCACTGTGGACGTCTGTCGGTTGATGTTGATGATTATGTCTTTAGTGCAAGTAGTTCAGTAGTTTCAGAGTTTATCGATAACAAACAAACAAACCTTTCCTCTTCATAATATATGTAGTTAGTAGCGCAAACTTGGAAAAAAATCTCGTGGACACTCTTTGATTTTCCGAGATAAATGTCATTTTACCTGACAGCCCTAATCAATTTTATCACTGATATTAATAACTAATTCATAACCGTTAAACCTAAGTGTCAAAATCTCGTTTTTCTAGTCGAGTTCCGTAGGCTCTTTGAACCCACTGCATTATTATCCCAAGAAAACCTACCATTAGATGTAGGAATAATGGAAAGAGGTCACAACCCTCAGCAATAAAGAATACGATGCGGAGAGAGATGTCACTCTCAAGGTCTTTAAATGTATCCATGCAAAAAACCACGTCGACTGGTTGCTCCGTTGCAGCGTGATTGAATATTAAACCAACAAACACACTTTCGCATTTGAAATATGGCCAGTGATTATAAGAAACAGTTTAAATCTCTCTCTGCTCTCTGAGAGACGTTAGGCAAAGTGAACACGAATTATGACACTTCTGTGTTCTTATACAAGCTTAGGTCTTTCAATTTTGTCAATTAATGTCAAATTTCTTTCTCAGATCAAAACCTAGTAAGTGGTTTAAATTCAAAAGAAGTTTAGGCCGTAGTTCTTTCTGGTCCAATGCGGAATGGCATACTTCACACACCTTTGAGAATATGGAAAACTTGCAGGTATGCAGGTTTCCTCACGATGTTTTCCTTCGCCGTTAAAGCAAGTGATATTAAATTGCTTAAAACGCACATAACTGAAAAGTTAGTAGTGCGTGATTCCGGGATCGAACCCCCGACCTTCGATTAGGAGGCGGACGTTCTAACCACTAGGCTATGACAGTTTTTAAATTAAAGGGGTTTAAATATTTTAGTGTGAAGACTGGCCAACACATTTATTCATTACATGTGCATCATTTTCTTTTTTAGGGTTCTGTACCTCAAAATGAAAAACGGAGCTCTTAAAGGACCACTTTGCTGTCCGTCCATTTGTCCGTCCGTCCGTCAAGAAAACCTATACAGTACTTCCCGTTGATCTAGAATCACGAAATTTGTTCTCGGATTTATTCTATCTACCTGCCCATAATTCTAGGTTAACGGGAAATACCCTATCGGTTTTCTTGACAGACACGACAGACGGACAGACGGACAGAAAGACAGACAACAAAGTGATCCTATAAGGGTCCCGTGTTTCCTTTTGAGATATGGAACCCTAAAAACATTATGTAAGTATGCAAAGTATTTCCCTTGCAAACCATATTTTAACAGTTGACATGTAGAGGTCATTGACTTTTCCTATCTTACTTTTAAGTTTTAATGCATTATTAAGTATTTACTGTTTTGACATGGTATTTAGATAATGGGTGATATTTATTTTATTTAATCTAATTCCTTTTAAAAACTTAGTAAGGCGCATTAATCTATAAAAACCTAGCCAGTTCAAAGACTTACTATGTTTTAAAATGGTCAAAGCGACTTACTAGCTTTTAATTTTACTTTAATGTGGGTGTCCTTACAATACAACGGGACATACTATGAAAGTTAGGCTTATGACATAAAACGATTTTCGGAAAAATGACATTTACTTTGTTTTGATATGGGGCGGTCGATATAATTAGGTACTAGGGTAAAGGCTCGAGTAAATGAACAGATTGGACGTTTTTACATGTATTAAGAGCTGGAATAAAAAACCGGCTGATATACCTTTTTTTAAATATTTTCTTACAAATTCTTACACTTTTTTCAATTTCAATTTCAAAACCGTGTTCCGTTCAAACCGTTCAAAAGTGCGTGTGCGTGCGTCCATGTGTGTGTGTGAGTGTGTTGTATGTTTGTACGAGTGTTTGTGAGTGTGGTATTGCGTTGTATAACCACATGAGTAGCGAACAGAGTCAAAGCTTCATACAAGCGCGCTACGATAGGTACACTACTACAAGCTTGAGGCGCGTGTGTGCGTGAGCACAGGCGCTACGTCGCGTACGGAGAGAAATCGGTTTATACCGGCTCGGCCTGTGCTCAAGTTCAGGGGCTGCAGTACACGTCGCGCGTCGTGTTTTCATTTAATTTAATGTTAATGATAATAATTTAAATAGTGTTTAAAATCTATTTTCTTGAACTGTCATAGATTTTGTTCAAAATCAATATCTGAGGATCCCTAGGGATCACAAAACAGGAAATTGTTACCAAAATTTAAAAAAATCGACGCCATTTTGAAATTCTTTGTTAATTGACCGATTTCGTTCAAAATCGATATTTAGAGCTCCCTGGGATCACAAAATAAGAAACTGTTACCAAAATTTAAAAAAGTCGACGCCATTTTGAAATTCTTTGTTAATTGACCGATTTCGTTCAAAATCGATATTTAGAGCTCCCTGGGATCACGAAATAAGAAACTGTTACCAAAATTTAAAAAGTCGACGCCATTTTGAAATTCTTTGTTAATTGACCGATTTCGTTCAAAATCGATATTTAGAGCTCCCTGGGATCACAAAATAAGAAACTGTTACCAAAATTTAAAAAGTCGACGCCATTTTGAAATTCTTTGTTAATTGACCGATTTCGTTCAAAATCGATATTTAGAGCTCCCTGGGATCACAAAATAAGAAACTGTTACCAAAATTTAAAAAAGTCGACGCCATTTTGAAATTCTTTGTTAATTGACCGATTTCGTTCAAAATCGATATTTAGAGCTCCCTGGGATCACGAAATAAGAAACTGTTACCAAAATTTAAAAAAGTCGACGCCATTTTGAAATGCTTTGTTAATTGACCGATTTCGTTCAAAATCGATATTTAGAGCTCCTTGGGATCACAAAATAAGAAACTGTTACCAAAATTTAAAAAGTCGACGCCATTTTGAAATTCTTTGTTAATTGACCGATTTCGTTCAAAATCGATATTTAGAGCTCCCTGGGATCACAAAATAGGAAACTGTAACCAAAATTTAAAAAAGTTGGCACCATTTATAATTCTTTCTAAATTGACTGATTTCGTTCAAAATCGATATTTAGATCTATTGATCGATATTTAAACTAGGCAATCACAACAAAAACAAACTTTACCATCTTGTTGAACAAATAACTATTGTTAATTAAATTGTATCCTCCAGTGCCAACCCTACCAAAATAGTTATAAAATTTGCTCGCTTCTTAGAAGCTTTGCCTCTGTTTGCTACTCTGTGGTATAACACCATGTTAGTAAATCTTAGTATATTTTTAACCGACTTTAAAAAAAGGAAGAGGTTCTGAATTCGTCGGTATCTTTTTTTTTATGTATGTTCCCCGATTACTCAAAGACGCTTGGACTGATTTGGATTTTTTTTTTGTTTGATAGGGTATACTTTGCAAGTGGTCCCATATAAATTTGGTAAAGATCTGATGAATATCTTTGAAGATGGAGAACAGAACTCCTCAATGGATAAGAGCAAATTCAATTTTTTTTTAATGTATGTTCACCGATTGCTCAAAGACGCCTGGACCGATTTGGAAATTATTTTTTTTTGAAAAGCTAGGTATACTTTGCAGGTGGTCCCATATAAATTTGATGAAGTTCTGATGAATATCTTCTGAGATGGAGAACAGAACTCCTCAATGGATAAGAGCAAATTGCTCGCGATCAGTGTAATTGCTTAGTAAACAGTAGGGTTTTAGCTGGGCATGGCATATTATTATAGTACAGTGGGGCCACTAAAAATTTTGAAATAAAAAATTTTCAAAAGAAAAATAAAACCGACTTCAAAAACCACAATAACTTAAATTATTTTTTACTTTTTAGTGTTTGTGATTTTGAAATCGGTTTTATTTTTCTTTTGAATTTTTGTTATATTTATTCTGGTATTCTTCTTTCTTGGATATGGATCCCTCTTAGGTATCCCCATTTCTCTCTGTCTTTGGTACTATCAAGCTAATTTTCCCTCGCGATTTGCACAATAGCATTAGACCAACGCGTCTTCGGTCTACCTACCTGTCCTTCTTTCATCTGTAAAAATCGATACAATATGACCATTTGCATTGCAGTTTTAGGGCATGTCTCAAGGTGTCTGTAGGCTTTGTCTTTTTTCTTATGTCTTCAATTCTCACTTTGAATATTTTTTGCTTAATTTATGCAACTTGCCATCGCCCTTTAGCAAGTTACTATTTCTTTTTATATTCTTTGTCTGGACCCATGTTTGGCTGGCATAGGTAAGGCATGGCAGGATGCATGTATCTATAACGGATCTTTTAAGATGTACTGGGTAAGCTCCTTTCATTCTTTCCTTTTGTGCCCAGTAAAACAAGCATACTCGGGCTACTTTGAGAACCCATTAGCAGCTAACAGCAAGGCCTGGACTCCAATTTTTATATGTGGAAGCTGTATTTCCTCGTTGCGTTTATGAGCAAATAAGAATAGTTAACTACTTTTACTAAAAAAAATTTTTATTATTTGGCGCGAACCATCTAAACACCATGATGATTATTATTTCTGCGTTGTGAATATTACCAGAAGAAACAGCAAAAAAATTGTTCCAAGCGGCTCTATTGTAACTTGCAGTCTGCAATTTGAACGATTCTGACTTCTGGTGATAAATCTGTACCTCAGCCCCAACCCAGTACCTCTAATCTACCATTTCAAGAACTTTCAGAAGGTAGTGACGATGTAGTGACTTTTTTACATCTCAACTTAGACCATTCAATCAAAATTATTTGGATCACTTAATGAGAGATCTTAGATTGTCTAAAAAGCATCAGAACATGTGGCTTCTCGGCTCAAAGGAACAAATCTGATAACATCAGACACTTGTGTTACGGTATATTATTCTCACTACTCTTAACACATTCAGTAGCTGATGTTGCACTTCCAGCGACTTGGATGCAACAAGGGCGTTAAGTTTCATTTTCTCTGTAGTCATTTGGACTGTTTTCCAGAAAATTTAGGTGACTTTCAAACTAAGATAACTATACCAAAGGGGATAATATCATATGAAAGGGCTCTATTATACATTCTAAAACAGGTTTTATTTATTATTATTATGTAAAAGAGTTTTTGATTTATCGCGCAAAATGTAGAAAAAAATATACAATAAGTCAAAAACTGAAAATCTGACATTTTTTTTTTAAATTCCAAGCCGAAAATATACTTAAGAATTTATTAATAGGAATCGAGAGTTTATGCACTAGATAGAGTTCGTTCATTCACTGAAATTTCCAGTTCATTTACTGGCAATTTATCCTTTTGTTAAATAAAATAATTTATAATAATTAATACCACGCATTTTATTTGATTTTTTGATATACTGTGTACAGATACACAAAAAATATAAATTATATATAGAACAATTCTCATATATCTTAATTTTAGGTGAAAGTCAGGGTAATCCTTATTCGTTCATGTACTGGATCTTTTACCCTCCTACGTCAAAATACTAAAAGTCCGCGTAAATTTCGCAGATTGAAATGTCTGCTTGATTAATTGTCAATAGAGGGTCATGACATGTCAAAATTGCTAGTTTGAAGGTGAAATCGTCTAAGTCATTCGAGATGGTTTTCCTCTTAACTCTTATCTAAGCTGCTACCAGGTACTACTGAGTAAATAGAAATACAAAGATATTTTTAATGTTCAATTGTTAACTCTCCCGAGCACATTTTAAGTATGTGATTTCTAGCAGCTTGTTATTGAGTAGGTATGTAGTACGAAGAATAAAGAACAACTATTTTTATCCGTCATCGTTGAGCGGAAACCGCTGTTTACACGTTGAATATCTCTCTCATCTCCACATACATTCACTCTACACTCTTAACTGCGGTATTTAAATCATTTAGGATAACTAAACAACATGATTTTGAATTAGAAATGGAAAGTAGTAAAAAAAAAAGAAATGGAAGTAATTATAATCTTAGTTTTGAGCTGTGAAAAATATAATTAAATGAAACCAAAATCTATTGAAGTTTCACATTGGTCTCTTATAGGAACTTCCGTACGCCATCTAGCGTCTTCCTGCGGCTCGTTTGATACCTAGTCTGCCTAGTGGAAGATCTGTCAACGCTGATTTTCGTCCTCCGGTACCTTGGAGTTGGGACCTCAACGGTTTTTCCAACTATCAGGGGGCACGGTAGTGCCCCCGCCAAGACGAGCCAAACGGCGGCCGGGGCGCTACGTACCTTTTTCTCGAAGTGTTTCGCCGTATTTTCGACCCGTCATAACTTCGGTCTGGAGGACGTTAGAAAGCTGAAATTTTCAATATAAGGTGTCCTCAGCAAATTTACCAAATATACCAAGTTTCAAATATCTAGCTTTTATAGTTACAGATTTATTGATACCTAAAATACGCCGATTTCGTCCCTCACTGATGATCATCAAAACCTCTACTCAAAACCTCTAAGGTACTTCCCGAAGTCCTAGAAGACTGAAATTTGGTATGTAGACTAGAAATTGCATACAAACTACAGGAAAATTAAGAAATTGGAAATTGCCCCCCCTCTACGCCTCTTATGAGAAAAGCAAATCTGTAAATTCTGTCGCTAGAATGCTGATATTTTCAGGATAAGATGTCCTTGGCAGATTTATTAAACGCACTGAGTATCAATTGTCTAGCTTTTATAGTTTCAGATTTATTGACAGTCAAAATTTATAGTCTGTAATTCTAGGGTACTTCCCGAAGTGCTAGAAGACTGAAATTTGGTATGTAGACTAGAAATTGCATACAAACTACAGGAAAATTAAGAAATTGGAAATTGCCCCCCCTCTACGCCTCTTATGAGAAAAGCAAATCTGTAAATTCTGTCGCTAGAATGCTGATATTTTCAGGATAAGATGTCCTTGGCAGATTTATTAAACGCACTGAGTATCAATTGTCTAGCTTTTATAGTTTCAGATTTATTCACAGTCATAACTTCTAGTCTGTAATTCTAGGGTACTTCCCGAAGTCCTAGAAGACTGAAATTTGGTATGTAGACTAGGAATTGCATACAAACTACAGGAAAATTAAGAAATTGGAAATTCCCCCCCCCCCCCCCCCCCCCCTCTACGCCTCTTATGGGGGAAGCAAATCTGTAAATTCTGTCGCTAGAATGCTGATATTTTCAGGATAAGATGTCCTTGGCAGATTTATTAAACGCATTGACTATCAATTGTCTAACTTTTATAGTTTCAGATTTATTGACAGTCAAAACTTCTAGTCACAAATTCTAGGGTACTTTCTGAAGTCCTAGAAGACTGAAATTTGGCATTAAGCAGGAATTTCAAGAATTATGAACAACAGATAAATTAAGAAATCGGGTCCCCCTTCATCCCCTCGTATATGAGATGCATATCTGTAAAATCTGTTACTCGAATACTAAAGTTTTCAAGATAAGATGTCCGTGGCAGATTTATCAAACGTACCAAGTATCTGTGTTTCCTGAAGTCCTAAAAGACTGAAGTTTGGTATATCTGCTTCAAAATTGAGTTGCAAGATTCCACCCGAACAAACATATTTACATACGAGTACATTGCAAGTTGAATAAAAGCTTTTAAAAAAAGAGGTAACGATAGAGAGTGGGCCATGAAAATGATGTACCTACAAGAAATAGATCCAAAAAAAATCTAGGGCACCTGCCAAAAAGAAATGAAATCCCATCAAAAACATTTCATGTAAAAAAATAGCCAAGACTCACAAGTTCATAATGTTTTCAATGTTAAAAAGTTATGAGATCTCTAGTAGAGCCAAGCCCCTAGCTGAGCTTAGATTTGTGCTGGCTATGGGAGCTATCCCAAGTCCAAAGTATATAGCTTTTAAATGTTCTTGACTATATGACATTTATAACAATAAATAACAAATCACTCTACTTACAAGCTCTGATTCTACAAACCCTATATCTTGGTAAAAAAGTACGGCTTGGCCGTTTACAGTTCGTGGATTTTTTATCTGAAATAACATTTAAGCCCGGAATAGCTTCTGCGACCATAACGGAGTACAATACAAATTAGTAATTGTCGAACAAACTATTCCTTATGGCCTTAAAATATGTTATGTCATGTATTAGTTTTACGAACATTAAACGGCCAAGCCGTCCTTTTTTACCAAGATGTAGGGTTTGTAGAATCAGAGCTTGTAAGTAGAGTGATTTGTTATTTATTGTTATAAATGTCATATAGTCAAGAACATTTAAAAGCTATATACTTTGGACTTGGGATAGCTCCCATGGCCAGCACAAATCTAAGCTCAGCTAGGGGCTTGGCTCTACTAGAGATCTCATAACTTTTTAACAGTGAAAACATTATGAACTTGTGAGTCTTGGCTATTTTTTTACATGAAATGTTTTTGATGGGTGTATATTACCCGTTGCTACTTCAGTTTCGCAACGCGCTGAGCTTAGTCAATTTACTCTGGATCTCCTACGAATCTCCTTATTTCAGATTTGATCACTATAGAGAAACTACCTCTCTCTCTATCTCTCCGTTACCGAGTGACTATGACCTTTTTGAAAAGGCCTGTAGCGACCATGTTTCAGTAGATATTTTGGATGAAATATTAAAGCAATAGTACAGGATAAGTTCCGAAAACACTTAACATACTCGTAACAAGAAAACGTCGATGTAAGCATAAAAGTAGGTAAATCGCCCAAGAATATACTTAAGCTTTTACAAATGATGTATTTGCCGGGCGTTATGAAAAAGAACGCTCTAACAAGCCATTTGTTATATTAGTTTCGACGAATACTCTCACAACTTTTTCTACGGGAATAAATATATTTGCCTTTCGTCTTTGCCGTAAGACGCCTGGGGGCTAGATCAGAGCTGGCATTTCCATTTCTAGTAAATTATCTTATTTTTATTCTTAGAGTATTATGAGTATCAAACAAGTCACCACAAATTATGTGGCTTATAATTTTATTTTGTTGTACACAATCTCTAAACTAAATTGACAGGTCTAAATCTAGCGTTATTCTTTCCCGCTATGACAGGGATAACTATTCATTTAATCATATCATTTAAGTTTTTTTGGGATATGTATACAATAGATTAGCGACAATATATTAAGTAAGATTCAAATCAGTGAACATTCCTATATATTCAAAATTATTCAGAAATTTCCTTGAAGTGTAGGTAAAACATCATACAAATTGTAGAGAAAGCAATAAAATTTTAACGTACCTATATGAGGCTCAACTCCAGTATTTGAACCAAAACTTTAACTGCATTTTGTTGAATAAATAAATCATTCATACATTCATAAAGTATTAGAAAGCACAGTTCTTTAGAATTACCTTTCTTACAAACTCCGGACTACTTCGCTGTCAGCTTTCATATCTATCTGATAAGTAGTCAGTGAAAAGCAAAAAGAATTTGTTCTTTGCGCATAACTTAATACTTTCTTATTCAATGAAAAGCAACATTAAAAAAGCTTATCTTGAGTTTTCTTTGATCCTAGAATTTTTCACAAGAAACTTACATTTTATAGAAAGAGATTAGGTTGGTGCCTACTTTAATATGAAAATGTAGATGACAGATTTGAATCTATTCACCATTTCTATAATTTGGTTTTAAAACTTTGTATTTTTAACCCCCGACCCAAGAAGAGGAGTGTTATAAATTTGACGTGTGTATCTGTGTATCTGTCTGTGGGATCGTAGCTCCTAAACGAATGAACCGATTTCAATTTAGTTTTTTTTTTGCTTGAAAGGTGGCTTGATCAAGAGTGTTCTTAGCTAAATCGAAGACAATCGGTTCAGCCGTTTGAAAGTTATCAGCTCTTTTCTAGTTTTCTTATAGAGGTTTTTGTTTCGGGGGTTTTGTTTTTGAGTTATGCTTTTATCTAGATCGTAGTTTTAAGTTTATCTTTGTCGTGCAATTGCACAGTGAACGACAAAGCATAGAAACCGCGATCCTAACAATTGTCATTCGAAAATACAGGCTATCGTATCCTTACTCTATGTTATTCCTATGTTTTGTCGTTCACTGTGCAATTGTGCATGCCCCGTTAAGTCAAAGAGCAAGAGCGGTTTATTTATAAAGCAATTACTGCGGCTCGCGTCGTCAAACGCTATATTTCAGGACTCCGGCTTGAGCTGTAACCTGTCGCTCTGAAATTTAAAGCACACGCTATTTGGAGCACACTTAGTGTGATTGTGCTGCGGTAGTTATGGCGTGCCATCGTTATTTCTTGGAAAATACGATGATAACACTTCTCAAGCTCAAAATAAGTACGATTGTACGTCTTTTGATGGTCAGAATTGTAAAATTTATTCATTCGCACGAGAGCTTTTTTAACGTCCGTTAAAAAAGTGTTCAAATAAAACAAATGCATTCCCAAGTAATTACTTATCTGTTCACACGTCTACGCTTTTTCAACGCGCACTTTGTATTTTCAGCGCAACTCCGGGTTTTAACGCAACGCTTTTTTATCGCTCGTGCGAATGAGGCCTTATAAGATGACAAAAATTACTGAATTTGTAATTTATTGGTTACAATGAAAAATTTGTTAAATAACTTTAATTAGTATTGAGTCAGTATCACCAAAAGTTCTAATTGTACATACTGTTACTTCCAACAATTCAATTATAACCAAAATAAAAGCTAGTTTATGTGTAAACAAGTGTAAATTAAAAATTTATAACACCCCCGACAAGGGAAGGTTACAGTATCTAGAAAAGTCCGAAAAGACCTGATAACTTTCAAACGGCTGAACTGATTTTCTTGGACTATTCCGCGCTTACGATCTAAAGTATCTGAGTTTTCCAAAACATCATTTTCAAATAAATAATTATGTATTTAGGCAACGTCCATCTTGACAGCTTGACATTTGTCAATTGACATAATATTATGAACCTAACGGTTATCTAACCTTTTCTACAAGAAAACTAGAAAAGAGCTGATAACTCTTAAACGGCTGAACCAATTTTTTTGGATTATAGCTAAGAACACTCTCGATCGGACATTTCAAACAAAAAAAACTAAATTAAAATCGGTTCATTCGTTTAGGCGCTATGATGCCACAGACAGATACACAGATACACACGTCAAACTTATAACACCCCTCTTTTTGGGTCGGGGGTTAAAAATAGAGTTTTTCAACGTAAAAATACCGGTTACAAAGTTAACTGCCACTTAACCCATTTATTTCAAAAACCAAATAAATGCTCGGTTCCTTGAGAGTGAAAACAATCCAATAAACTCAGGTTTTACGCACGAATAAAAAAGGTTTAAGTTCAGATACACCGATATTCGCCGTATTTTTATATCGAATGCTGTAAAATGCTGGCAAAAATAGTCCGTTTTGTAAATCAACCGAATCACCGACTTCGAATGCAAATAAAACTTGTATGCTCGGTTATCAAGTTTACAATTCTTTACGTTTTAAATTTTTTGACGTAGTTACTCGTATAACACATTACATAGTATATAATTATATTCATCAATAGATAAAAAACTGGCAACGCATCGGGGGCACCTCTGGTGCTGCAAATGTTCATGGGCGGCGGTAACCACTTAATATCAGGTGACCCACCTGCTTGTGTGCTCGCTATTTTTTATATGAAAAAAAAAAATAAGTACTTATCCCATCTCTGACAGCACGATTTTCAATAGGTTTCTCGGAGCAAAAAATAAAAGAAAACTAATCAACTTTTTCTTTCGAAACGCTTAATAAGCCCAAATTCCTACAATGGAGACGCAAGTGTCTCCATCCATCGATAAATCCTGTTATAAGTCAGGGTTCTCACTACTGACAGAAATACGATCTGGCTTGATTAATGTCACCCACCCCCCCTTTCCCTCTCCCTTCCCCCCAGTCACATCTGACATAACACTGTATAATGAAATTAGGAAATTTATTACTTTCCAAATTTATACAGTAAAATTTTGTCCGGGTCAAGGGGATCGGCCAAGTTGAATTGCAAGCCGGAAAAATGGCAGGCCTTCGTACGTACATTTAGATGCTAATTTTGACTACTGGTTTAAATTTGGACTTTATTATAAAAAGGTCTGCATTCACTTGGTAATAAGATTTCGAGAATTTAATATAAAAATTAACTGGCTCACCCGCCCCGGTTTTGTTGAGTTTTTTCTACTTGTTCCGGGACCAAGAATTTGGAAACACCTATTATTTTTTCATTTTTAACGAAAGCCTATTTCTCATGGATATAACTTGAAAATGACCGATTTTAATATAAAATCTTTTGAATTCTGGATTTTTTAGAAATCCTTTTTTAGTGAATACTTACGCCATAAAAGCAATCTAAATTTTAACCCGATCGTTGTTGGCTATGCGTTGATAAATCAATGAGTCAATGAGGACAAGTCTTTTTGTGTGTTTTCACTCTTGCTTTGAAGTTACTAAGTTCTCCTGGTTTTCAAAAAATAGGAATCGAGTTTCACAACTTGTTATGGCAGAACGTATAACGACAGGACGTACACTTAGCAACAAAACCCGCCCGTACAAACGACTATATGGACGTGTGCAAGCCTAACTTTGTTGCTGACTGTACCTATGCGCTCGTAAAACCAAAAAACACACTCTCGTACGCAAAACTAAACAAAACCAGTAAACTGGTATATTTGACGTACTGTGCAACAAAGGAGTTTAGTGCAATAACAGGTGCTTTGCGAAGTTTGGATCGCTTTTATTATACCGGCCATGCTTTTATATTGCGTCGCTCGTAGTTGCATGACAAACGATACAATGTAAGGAATTACTGCGCAAATTAAACTCACTGAAAGCCCAATCAGAGTGAACTAGAGTGAGGGAACTCTCGGTTTGATCCTAAATCGACGATATGTCAAATATTAGGCTATGGTGACGTAAAATTAAAGAAAAATAGGGCTACTTTTGGGTTACCTGCGTCAAATGTACTACAATTTGACGCCTGCCGTGTGACGTCAAAGCCTGCCATGTGACGTCAAAGCCTGCCATGTGACATATTGTTAGAAGACTAGACTCTAACTGTCCTGAACTGGGATCCAATAACTAAATAATGTAGTAAAGAAACTGGCGAATAAAAACTGACTCGTCGTCGCTAACATTTTTGAAGCGAAGCCTAGCGGACGTTTGGAATGGAGACCGTACTCTAACATTTGCCCTAAGTCATAGAAAATGGAACAAACTTCAATTTTTGACATTAAAAAGAGTACAGTATACCTACTTTAAAAATTACAATGCTTAATCTCTTTCTCTGCATCGTGTTGCCTATTACTGAGAGTCATGATCCCTTAGTACAATAACAGTGCTTTGCGAAGTTTGGATCGCTTTCATTATTACCATCTAGTAGGTACATTGTGTCGTTCGTGGTCGCATGACAAACGATACAATGTAAGGAATTACTGCACAAATTAAACTCACTGAGAGCACGACTACTAAATCATAGTATAGAAGCTGGCGAACAAAACTGACTCGTCTTAGTTAAGTTTTTTGAAGCAAAGCTTCTTATCGGAAGTTTGGAATGGGACATTCCACACTTGCCCTTTTATCTATATCCATACTATATCTATTTTAGTGTTCAAATAAGTATCATAAGTGAACTATAACCAAGACTGTGATTCGAGTGCGAGGCCCATCACAAAATCAGATATTGTAAATGCGATGCGAAAGTGTGTTTGTTTGTTAGTTTGAACGGAGCATTAGGATGTATTTTAGGAGCTTAGTGTAGAGGAAGAGAATAAGATGACAGATAAACACAAACACTAACCATCGAATTCTAGTTATACTTAGGTGTTTTATTTGTGGATGGGTAAAAAAGAAAAATTGTCCGCAAACAGCTCGTTTCCTCGGCACAATGACGTAATATGTAGTGACAGCACTTTGAAGTGGCCTGCTGCTAAAATAGACCACTCCACGTCAAGAGGACGCCTCACCTGCAATTCCTTTTCTAGCTCCGAAATAGACTCGTGCATACATGCCGCTCTCATACCTTTGACATTTTGCATGTTGGCTAAGGGTCAAGACACATTGGCGTAGAATAGAAGCGCAGCGATTGATTAAATGATTTAAAGTAAACCGATCGTGAACTCTTAAGTACCTATGCTACTCTGTAATAGCTGAACGATAATAGCCTAGAAGCTAAGACGTCGGCAACCTATTCAGGGAGTCGGGGGTTCGATTCCCGGTACGCACCTCTAAGTTTTCGGAGTTATTTGCGTTTTATTTGAAAGGTGAAATTCATATGACATAATCTATTATACCTAGGTAGCTATAGTAAGAATTATCAAAATCAATGTCTGAGTTTAAAAGATATCTATTTAGACAATATATTATACGTACCTACGTAATTAGTCTAAAGCTAAGAGTAAAACCAGCTTAACTTACAGCTCTTAGAGTATCTTAATTCCTAAGTAGGTATTGTAGTATGAACAGGGACCCTAAATGAATAATAATTTCTTCTTATAGTCAAAAAAGGTAAATATACTCGTAGGTATAATACTTGTGAGGCATTTTTTATAAATTGCTCGCGATCCCCAATATATCACAAGGAACA
The DNA here is from genome assembly GCF_905333055.1 of Maniola jurtina. Classification (NCBI taxonomy): domain Eukaryota; kingdom Metazoa; phylum Arthropoda; class Insecta; order Lepidoptera; family Nymphalidae; genus Maniola; species Maniola jurtina. Next base: position 16,710,015 of record NC_060030.1, on the reverse strand, counting down.
GCGAAGACAACTTAAGGAACCGACACTTGTGTCGTAACATAAATTATTCGTGTGGTAGCGCCCTAATAGAATGGAAACCTTGGGACAAGGACAAAATATTAGTATTACGAAAACACTGCGTGAAAAAATTTACCATTTAAAAATTGTAATTTAAAAGATTTTAAACACAAAACAAAATTTTCACATTTGAAAATAGAACAATACCACCATGTTGTTTTTTTTTTTTTCAAAAAATTTATAGCCAGTGTCACTCGGGATGACGTAGGAATCCTAACGATACACCATACATCCGTATTTGTTTAGGCATTCTGAAGTTATAGAGGAATAAAATAATTCACATAATATTAGCTATGTATACATGAACCCTGAAAACATTATACCCCTTTTTGAGCAGTCTGTAAAAAGAAACCCCATTGTGCAGAAGCCTGCAAGACTTAATTAAACTTCTATGTTCAGCCGAGGGCGTAGAAAAGTAAAAACTGTAGATTAAGTTTTTTAAAAACATTCGTTTGCTACGTTTCATAAAAAGCGAATTTTCTCACTTTCAAAACCGACCTGAGAAATATGGCCGGAATTAATGTCTTAGTGCCGATTTCACAAGTGCCCAACGGCGAGTGACGTTTAACCTAGGAATAAATTGGGCGTGATGACAGTTTTTGTACTGAAAACCTGCCAAAATATCAACTTTACTCTCGGAAAAGACTTATTTTACGTTGGTGAAATCAGGCCTTAATCACAGTTAAATCAATGAAGCAAATGATGGTAAGTGCATAAATTGAAAAATCACTTTGCGTGAAGTTGTGAAAAAATAAAATTGACCAGATGAAAATGATTTAAAATTAGCAATCATGCCCATCGCTAGTAAAATATAAACGAACATAAAACGATAAGAAATGAAAACAAAGTGTTTCAATTTTAAACAATGGCTAAATAGTTATCAATATCATTTCATGCAATCGTGCGGGGCCCGTTGCTGCTTTCACACAATAGCCCTTCCTACTGTAATCCGGATGATGTTCTGGTGTTGGAGTGAAACATCGAAGATTCTGGAAGATTTATGAGGTGTTGTGTGTTAGTATTGCTGGCTTTTCCCACTTTTTTAGTGGAGGGAGGAGGAAAGCGGGGGGGGGGGGGGGGGGGGCATATCGCATGCTGCACGTTTGTACTATACAGAGTTGTCTATTTTGGCGAAAGATAGCACGCATACTACACAATGGAATTCCGCGAAACATAATGGAATTCCGCAAAGTAACGCCTAAGCTATCACCACTCAGCCAGAGACCAATACTGTACATTTATATACTTACAAACAAAAAAAATCGAAATGAAAACAAAGTATTTCACAATGGCAAAAATAGTATACCGATATCATTATATTATGCAATCGTGCGGGGTCCGATGCTGCCTCATTGTTCGCAATAATCCACCCAATAACCCCGCAGCTGCCGGCGGCCTGCGACCATTCATAACAGAAAAACCTCCACGTGAAATATGGCGGGGGAAATTGCACTTTTGACATATTTTTTGTTTTCTTATTTATAGTTGTTAGCATCGTGAAACATCACTTTTTTACCCGACTACGACAAGCCAAAAGGAAGGGTTATTGATTTTAGCAGTCTATTTATGTAGGTATGTATTTATGTGTGTTTCACCGTAGTGTCTAAACTACTGAGTTGATTTTGATGAATGAGGCGTCAATCGATTCGTTATTATGGCCACCAAGCAAGCCCCAAGTAACACCACGCAACACCTTACCAAGCCACCAGAACACACTCGACGTAGATATAATACGTTTCGCTCGCATACTAGAGCATCCTCAGGAGATGTAGACCTTACACACACAATCGCAAATCTTTGTAATTCTGCCTTTTTCAGCGGATTATAGCAAATTAAGCTTTTGATTCTTTGTATGTCATGGACTTCCGCAAAGTAACACCTGCGTCTATACAATATACAACAGACATGATTCAATCCAGAAGACGCACTAAGCTGAAAAAGAAAACAATAGGTACTACTTACCTAACAGAAAAATGAGGCTTGTTAAAATATAATATGACGAGAAAAATTGCACTTTTGTAATTTTTTATTTTCTTAAAGAGTCCTATTTCCCGTATATAAATGCGTGCGTATTTGTCAGGCCACCGCGTAAGCTTTATAAAGCTAAACAGATGCATTTACGTCTTATGGCAAATTGTCTGCTGGTAAAAAAAAGCTTGCATAAACATGATAATATTATAAAGTGTATTATTTGAGAGCTTTGCAGGCAAGCTGTCTTAGGGTCAGTTTATTTTTACAGAACTGCCCAAAAAACTGGTCAAGTTTGAGCTGGACTCCGTACCAACCAACCCTTGGTACCGGTTCCGTACCACGTGCAATATTATGTATTTAAAAAAATGTTTAATAACATGGCAGCCATTTTTACCGTGGCGTGTGCAACAGACCTATGTCCAGCAGTGGACGTCGTCGGTTGATAATAATGATGATGAACCCCTACTTAGTTTTCCGGGTGACCTACAAACAGATAGCTGTAACAATATGTTTACCAACACTAATATATATTGCACTGCAGTAAACCACTCGCTTCCATTTAATGCATTTTGTATGAGTATGCTCTCTCCAGATTTAGCTACACTTTCCGTTGCAAACAATCGCACACGAGCTTTAAGCATCATCCAGACTTGCGCGACCAAAGCGACTGTGAATCGCGAACGTCAGCCGCGCGGTGGTCGCCTTCCACGATATTACCAATTAATTAATGGCGCAATGCACACCTACGCGACCACCACACCATGCATGTTTATGACGCGCAGAAGTTATTAACATTGATGGAAGGGCAATTTATTGATTTTTAAAATAGCCCAGTTTATATTTGATGGGAGACTTTGGCCATGCCTAATTACTACCCTACCGAAATAGCTTGCATCTCGGAGACAGAATCAAAAAGTTCCCACGGGATTTTCAAAAACCATTATCCCGCAGAAGTTACGGGCATCATAGTACGCTAAATAAGTTACATACTCGTAAATAAATTAAATAATAGGTGCACGAAGTAGAAGAATTACACCGAGAGAACCTAAATAAATCAGAACAAACAGACTTCAAAAAGTAGAGAAACAAAAACAAAATACAGCCAAAAGTGCTTAGAGCATGCTCATAGAGAATTCATTAGATGGAGCAGCTAGGGTTGTTGAAAATATATCGATGCATTTTTGTTTTCGATATACCTATCGATATTTTTTGTCCAAATAGTTATAAGATCCATATAAAATATCAAGTAACCTATCGAAAACATATCAAAAACGATATTTTTCCATAGTTGACCGCTGTTGCCTCTGATTTATATTCAAAGCGATACAAAAATACGAGCATGTATTAATCGATATGTCACTTACTCTTAATCCATATTGTGGTTTGTTTTTAACTTTGCTTATAGATTTGGCAAAAAAACTATTTTAGAACCGTAAAAAAAATCTTACCCATATGCCCATATTCATAATTGATATAAATGATGAAAGAGCGTGGATGTGACCTGCAGTGCTGCTCGCTCCAGTAATGCGTGTGATTTCAATTACTTTTATACATTACATGGCATAATATTGTATTTCGAATGTTTGCGGTGGATGCATTTGACGATTCAAAAGCATTTGTAATTAAATAAAACAATATTTTGATCTGATTTGATTTGATATCACTTACGATAGTCTAAAATATCGATAGTTTTTGTTCGATATATCAAAAATGATATTACAAATTAGATTTTAAATACATCGATACAATATAATTATAAAAATTATATCGATACTTTTGTTACTTCCTGCCCCTAGCAGCAGCGCGGAGGCAAGCGGTGGTGCAGCAATTAATTAGTGCGCCAGCAAATACATTTTAAACGAGTTGCCGCCCACCTTTTTTTAAACAAGTAGTATTTTTTTTAAATCCTGTCAACCCGCAAGCATTTATTAGTATTTGAAAATATGTAATTGAAAGCAATTGATAGAGTTTTGACCCAGTCCTCGAGATACGGTTACCCATTGAATTATACTGACTGGGAACAACATTGCAATCGGTAAGTAGGTCCTATTTTCTTTTATCTTGGAAATACATAATAAAGTTATAAGTATGTAAGAAATTATTTATTTTTTTGACTTCGACTTTTTGCGACAAGCCTATGTTCTTTCTTTTGTATGCTGTACGATCATCAAGGACGGTTAAATAAATAGGCCGTCAAAAGCTTTTAAACAGACAGGCAGACAGACACCTTCGCATTTATAATATAAATATGAATTTGGTTGGTTGGAATATTGGTGTAGCAAATTTAATTCCTATACCATCTTCAAAATTTTAAAAAGACTTGAATTGTGACTTTGAGAATCATATTATTTCTACTTATCTGATCAAATATTACATAATGTTTACACATTTCGCAAAACGGCCATATTTTCGCGCATTACATATTTGGAGCTCCATTATTCAGGACCCGGATACAATGGGCGTGATTGTAATAGCGAGTTCAATACTATTCACAATTTATACCATGTGCCACTTTCGATCACGTTCCGATGTAGCTTGTGCAATCCACTCGACGTTTTATTTAGGATATTGTTACGTATTATTAAACGCATATCGTATTTTGTATCAAACGTTCTACAAATACTTATATATATACTAATATTGCAAATGCGAAAGTGTGTCCTGTCTGTTAGGTTTTCCTAGCCCGATTTAGATGAAAGGTATAGGAGATAGCTTTTTTATATGAGATAGGTTTTAAGCGTTTTTCATCCCAGAAAATCAAAGAGTTCTCATGGGATTCTTAACAACATAAATCTACGCAGATGAAGTCGCGATCACCATCTGGCACTATAAATATATGGCACTTAGGTTTTATTCGGTATTATTATCTTAATATTATCAGGTGTTTCACGTCACTAAACTATGCCCAATATTCTATGATATCACTAGATTTGTGTAGTGAAATGGTCTAATTGAGCTGTTTGACATCTCCCGGCTTATGCCATTTCACTGCGACATCTAGATCTCACAATATTGAGGTTCACAATCTTTCGACAGTTTACAGGCGCACAAGATTGATTCTGTTAGATTATAATCTAACGATATTTACAATTTCACGGTGACGTATATAAAGTAAACATATTGTCGCAAAACGGACATTTATTACTAGTAGGTATATTCAGAACTCCATCCAAGACGATTAAAATCCAGTCACTTATTCAAGTGTACCACTTGGGACGATTAAAAGTTTACTTGTTGAAAAAATATCTTTCCATTTTTATTAACGCAGCAATAACTTTGAAGCAACTAACAAGAAAAGTATAGATTAGAGATTGACTTTCAATACATCCATCCAAAACGGTACAAATCATCAATACACGAACTAAAACGAGTAAAAAGCCGTCTCTATATCTTTCCTCGGAATATCCGATAATAAGGTACGTGAGGCGACTCCACTCCTTTATTCGTCTTTGTGCGACACAAAACGTGACGATGATACGACTAATTTGTTTCAGCTTAACTATGATCAAACGCTGAATTTACTATGTAGTATGAGAAATATTTCTTCCATTCATACTAATACTATAAATGCGAAAGTGTGTTCGTCTGTATATCTATCTGTCTGGCCGTCTGTCTATCTGTCTGTATGTCTTTCTGTCTGTCTTGTCTGTGACACACTTTCGCCATTATCATGAATGGATAGGCATGTGCCACTTATGATGTCAAGACTACCATCGGTTCGGAAAGTAGATTCTACTGAGAAGTCTCAGCTAGAAACTCGGTATGTACTCTCTGGTCTTTTTTTTGTGAAAAACAAAATGTTGCATTATATAAACAGATAAATAAAAGCGAACCTTCTGTCACCTATTTATTTTGTGGGCATACTGTCACATTGATAAATCACATGGAACGTATTTATTTTGGTAAACATTGAAACAAAAACGCCACAATACATCAATACGCGAACTACGTGTAGCGTTGAGGGAAAATGAGTCGACATCCGTCCTCGAATATCCTGTAATAGGATACGTGACTCGATTTTGTTCATTTCGTACCTGTAGGCTTAGTGTAAGTTTCACCAACGTTGATAGAATTCGAGCACCGAAAGTCGAAATACAGTAATGTTAAAGTAAAATGGATCTGGTTGCCAATCCGCACCTGGCCTGCGTGTTTACTATGGCCAAACCTTTTTCATTCTGGAGGAGACCGTTCTCAGTAGTGAGTCAGCGATGGATTGATGATTATAAGTATGAAAACGGACATAAAGGCTTTAAAGTCGAAAATTAAGTGCCACCGATACGATTTTAATTTAGCTAGTGGTGATAGCTAAGACGTCGCGTCGTCGTCGCGTTGGCTTCTTATACCGGAGATCGGAGTTCAATCGTCTAACTTAATACAATTAAATTCAAATTCAAAATATTTTTATTCAATTAGACTTTTACAAGTTCTATCGAATCGTCAAAAGCATCTACCATTGGTTCGGAATGACTTTCCTACCGAGAAGAACCAGCAAGAAACTCGGCGGTTGCTCTTTTCAAAGATTTGATATACAATATTATGCCATGTATAAAAGCAATTGAAGTCCCGCGCATTGCTGGAGCGAATTGCAGGTCAAATCCACGCTCTTTTATCATAACAATTCATTTCACTTTAACGGTGGAAGAAATATCTTGAGGAAACCTGCATGCCTGTGCGTTCCACATAGTGTTTTCAAAGGTGTGTGAAGTCTGTCAATCCACAGTTGGCAAACATGGTAGGCTATGGCCAAGAACCTTCTCATTTTGAGATGAATCCGTGCTCAGTAGTGGGCTAGCAATGGATTTATGATGATTTTAATTTTACAAGATGTAGACGTTGAGCTTTATAATAAGGTAGTTAAGGTCCGTTTTACTTTTACTTTTACTACCTGTTTTGTTTCGACGCTTAAATTCTATGAAGTTGGTGAGATTCAAAATCTTATGCTAAGCCTACTGAATATTGCAGTGACGACTAAACAAGCGGTTTAGTGTTCCGGCATGATGTGATATGATGCTAAAACCAAATAAGAAAGAATGAAAGATATTAGCCGAAGTCGAAATTTTGATTAGCTGCCCGGCTGGCATCGCCAGTAGATAAAAATTATATCCCCCGATTATATCCACCGATGTCATAGAAATCAGTTGGCTGGGGTGGATGCGGGAGCAGGCGAGTCGAGATTTTTTTAAACCAGTGGACCTTAGTATTACTGACCTTAGCGAACCACACTAGTACGTCTCCATAGGTGTATTTACTTTTGCCTTGAAAGTTCTGAAGTATCATAAATTCAGAAACCTCATAAACGCAGTTTTTCATTTACAGTTTTTGCATTGCACCTACTCATTTTCCCTTTCACGCAATATGATAACACTTTATAATATCTTTGTCATGTATTTCTCATACCACTATAAGTAGCATATCATAAATACGATTTCCTACAACAATATATGAGCTCTAGAGTATTTCAATGGTGCTCGTCGCAAAGGTAAAATTCCCCGCCATGTGCGCTGTAAATAATAGCGATAACATTTGATATTGATTCTCGGCGCTATATTAAATACGCGACTGCGAGCGACAGCAAATAAAACATAAAAATAGTATTAAGTACTAACAAAAAAAATTCTCCTTTTTTATAGATTGCAGCCTTAGCAGGAGCAGTACCTACCTTATCATGAAATTTTACATCTCACCAAATGTTTGTTATAGTCGGTGATAGAATTTGAGAGTCGACAAACAAAATTACGACGAAGTAAAATGTATTTATATGCTCTTAATTTAAAGTCGAAAATTCAAACCATCGATTTTGGTTTCACGTTTCCGCTTTGAGCGCTGGCCGTAGATATTTGGAGAAACTTGAGCATTAAAACCAAGCACTTTAGGACTATTTTACTAAATTGCTGGAGTGTTTCGACTCACTAATATTATCATCGTTGGTCAGATGTAAAAACTCGTACTAAGCATACAATGCGACATTGCTTTTTCGCTGCTTTTTCATCGACAAAGCGTCACTAAAATTAAATTATTTTATATTATTGTAGTAAACCAATATTTATAATGAAAATGTAACTCAGTAGGCTCAGTAGGTAATATTATTTCATCATTCGTAATGAAAACTGAAATTACCGTAAAAGATAAATCCACAAAACCAATTTCCTATCAAAACTATCCTTAAAAGGATCTTTTACCTTAATTATAATAGAGCTCCGAAAGATCTAAGGACCAACCAAAATAAATTATTAATTTTGGGGGCTTCTGTTACCGTAGATCCACATATTACAACAAGTGTAAATTAATTTATAACAACCCTGACAAGTGAAGGCTACAGTAACTAGAAAAGAGTTGATAACTTTCAAACGGCTGAACCGATTTTCTTGGATTATAGCTAAGAACACTCTGGATCAAGCCAGCTTTCAAACAAAAACTGAATTAAAATCGGTTCATTAGTTCGGGAGCTACAATGCCACAGTCAGATACACAGATACACACGGCAAACTTATAACACCCTTCTTTTTGGGTCGGGGGTTAAAAATAGATAGTATAAATGTGGAAGTGGGTTTGATATCATTGGACATTAAGGTCAAGAACTAAAGAATAAAACTCAGGCAACTGTTCGATACAATATTACCATCCCAGTGAAACAAAGTATTGGTTACTACTTGACCTATTTCGATATCTATAACCTGCCTTTATTCTATCCTAACAACCCAGAAACTTATATTTTCCTTTGTTATATAAAAACTGTTTTTTGCCAACAATGTATTACTTAGATATGTGTTTTTCTGTCGTAATATTAATAACGCTTTTGTCTCAGACTTGAGGCAAAATAGATAGAATATAAGACGTAACGTTGAATATGTAACTGCAATCAGACAGATCAGATCAGATCAGAGAATCAGATGGACCGGGCTTGTATAGAAAATACTTTTTCACTTTTGACTAAAGGTTAAAAGTGGAGGGAAAACTGATGCTGAAATTATTTAAAAATATGGCCGCTGCGTGTGAGTGCGGACGAATACGAGTAAATCGCTTTACTTTATTGTTAGTTTACAAGTTTGCTCATTGTTCCGTCTATTTTTATCCATTAGTCTGTGACCTTGCTTGAAACAAAAATTATTTTGTAACTCTTTTATAACGAAAGTGAACACGATACCAGTTTTATTTTTCGTAAAAATGTGTATAGAGTTTCTTATTTTATGATTTACTTCACGCCGTACTAAGCAACATTTATCTGACTTGTAAAGAGAGGCGAGTTATTTTCTTATTTTTTTGTCTATTTCGTTTTTCACTTATTACCACGTTAACAGTTTTGAAAAGAAAGTATAAATCACACTTCACACTAATATTATAAAGCCGAAAGTTTGTGTGTGTGTGTGTGTGTGTTTGTTACTCCTTCACGCAAAAACTACTAGACGGATTTGGCAGAAATTTAGAATTGAGATAGATAATATCTTGGATTAGCACATAGGCTACTTTTCACCCGGGAAAATCAAAGAGTTCCCATGGGACTTCGAAAAACCTAAATCCACGCGAGCGAAGTCGCGGGCATCGGCTAGTCATCTATATGCTTAGGTCCAACGTCCAAGTGGAGACTTCTTTTTTTATATAATAACCTAAGATCAAATTGCCGTAATTTTTTTCGGTTTAATTAAAACAAAACATATTAATACCATACCTATGTACTACCTATAAATAGTTGGACATACCTACTAAAATCTATAATTTTACAAACCGAAAATGTGTCTGTCTGTCTGTCTGCTAACTTTTCACGGCCAATCCTTTCAACCGATTTTGACGAAAGGTAGCTACAGATACTATCTTTCTTACACGCGGGCGAAGTCCCGGACTTGCCTATCTCTTAGTCAATTTTTTTAATAATAAAAATAGTGAGCAAATGAGCAGGCGGGTCACCTGATGTTAAGTGATTACCACCACCCATGAACATTTGCAGTACCAGAGGAACCGCCAATGCGTTGCCGATTTTTCAAGAATTGGTTGGTTAGTTGGAATATAAATTATTCACACTGTAGTGGAGTCAAAAGGCTATCAGTTATAACTAGTCTTAACTTATTCAGAATTTGTAGAGTTTTCTCTATAAAATTGTTTAATTACACAAAGATAAAATGGAAAGGGCTGAGGACCTTTCCATTGTAGTGGGTATTAATTAATTATGCCTAATATATCTCGCCGACACTCCCTCGGAATACATTCAAGGGTCAACTCCTTTGTCTGGCAATAATCATTGCTTTATTCTTTACTCATGTAGATAGAATTTCCAAGCATTACTATTATTACGAAACAGACTTATCTGTGCCGTAATTTTTACTTTATCTTTATAATTTTAACTGTAAGTACCAGATAATTTTAAATGAATAACCGTTTAATACGTTTAATGTTTTCCATAAATGTACATCCCTTAGTGTGAAAATTAAATCATTTTTCAAAGCTTTTATTTTACTATTTCGTCCGCGTGAATAATATGTAGACCTACGCATGCCAAATTACATCTTTTCTAGTCCTAACAGTCTCATAGCGAAACTACAAGGGTGCTTCGTTGACTACGGAACCCTAAAAAGGAAGATTCGTTTCAGCGGCGCAACGTAACAAATTTTTATTAACTCGTAATACAAAAGTGTCTGCGGAGTTTATGCCCACGTTACATGTACTCGTAGGTATAAAAGGAAGGGCGTCATAATATATTGAAGCGCGCCGTGCTCCCGAATTCTCGAGAACAATTTTCTCCGCTCCATTATGCATTTCCGCTAACCTTGTTACCAGCCACCTGCCACCGAAGGGACAGCCTACATTTTTAACTGGGGATTTGTCCTGAAATATGCTTGGAACTTAACACGTGAATAAAATTATTTACGGTGAAAAATCTCCCAAATGACATAATCTGAAATGCCAATCCTCAAGTACCTAAATAATAATAAGCGTTACAGTGTGTTGATCTATTTGGTACTTTTGTTTTAACGATAACAGAAAATATCGTGAGGAAACCTGCTTGCCTGAAAGTTATTCATAATATCAAAGGTTTGTGAAGTCTGCCAATCCTCATAATATCAAAGGTTTATGAAGTCTGCCAATCCGCACGTCTATGGTCAAACCCTTCTCATACTGAGAGGAGACCCGTGCTCTGTAGTGAGCCGGCGATGGGTTAATCATGATGATGACGGCTCTAAACTTGAACTAATTGTACCCGGTACATCTTAGCTGGTAATAAAGTAATTTTCACTAAGCTTCGTGCTCTGTTGGGTTGAAGGGCCGTAACTAATTAAATTAACCACTTGTGTTTACGACAATGTCCGCGAAATACAATTAACTGTTAGGGACAACTAGTGGACAAAACTTATTTTATATATTATTTGATATTCTACATGTAATTATAATTAACTTAAATAAAACTTGCAGCACGATCAGTCAACGCTTTCTCGTCGTAACTTTCGATGCAAAACAAATGGGTAATGAATGAATGAATGAAATAGTGCCGTTAACTGTATTAACTTTTTGACTTAATTAACTTATTGCAGCTAGGTAAGTTAAATTAAGTATAAACTGATTAGTAGATTTAAATACCTTTTGGTATTTGAGAATATTTAACTGAGAGTTGTAAAAAACCAAAAGATTATTTTGTGCGATTTAAGCACGATTCAAAAGTTTAATTTCATCAAGATAGAGATAAAAGATACAACAATGAAATAATGTGTATCTATCTACACCTGCCCTAGTACTTCATCCCTTGAATACATGAAGGGCCATTTGTCTAAACTTATTTACAACAACATCGCATTTACAAAAAGATCGCAGACAGACAGAAGAACACACTTTCACTTTAAGGACGACGGTTACGCACACATTCGATCCGATTCCGTGAAAATACGTTCCGAAGTAGTCATAGAACTACGTATATTTGTATGGTAGCTTACGCACTAGATCCGACTTCCGTCATCCGAGTTCTGCCCATCATCCGTGAGAATATTTCGGATGTGCCCCGGATTCAAATCGGACATAATGTGACGTAGATATGACAAAGATGTTCACTGAATAGCTTAGATTTGGATCAGAGATCGGATTAGTGCGTAAGCAATATCCGAATTCGTTCCGAGTTTTTATATCCATATTTTCACGGATTTGGATCGGATGAGTGCGTAACGGTTCCTAGAGTATTAGTTTGGATTTAAATCTACCTCTACGTCCGAGTGAATAAAGGTTTTTAAAATCCCGTGGGAACTCTTTGACTTTCAGGGTTAAAAAGTAGCGTATGTCACTCTCCACGTTTTTTACTAAGTTGGTCCATCCTTGCAAAAAACACGCCTATCCGTTTCTCTGTTGGGGTGCGATTGAAGGAAAAACCAATAAACCAATTTCAATAAACAAACACTTTCGCATTAATAATCATATTAAAGATGGGTAATGATTTTCTTATTTCATAACTGATCTCTTCTCGCAACTATAACAAGCGTAGTTACACAAGTCAAACAACACATACAAATGATTTGTTAATTTAGTTAATGGACTTTCAACGAAAGCCTTCGTTCGGGATGTTATTTGATCTGGATAAATGGCTTCGGTTAGTTTCGACGGTTTTATGAATAATTCCCACAATATTGTTTAACATTTCGACGCGCACAATCTTTCATTGTCAGCCAACTGGGAACTCAAAACAAATACATTCCAACAGAAAGTGATTGGGAAAACTAGATTTCAAGGAAATCTGTTTTTTAACCGACTTCCAAAAAAGGAGGAGGTTCTCAATTCGTCGGGATCTTTTTTTTTTTTTTTTATGTATGTTCCCCGATTACTCAAAGACCCCTGGACCGATTTGGAAATCATTTTTTTTTGTTTGAAAGGGTATACTGTGCAGGTGGTCCCATATAAATTTGGTGAAGATCTGATGAATATCTTCGGAGATGGAGAACAGAACTCCTCAATGGATAAGAGCAAATTGCTCGCGATCACTGTAATAGCTTAGTAAACAGTAGGGTTTTAACTGGGCATAGCATATTATATATGTTAGCATGTACAGTGGGGCCACTAAAAATTGTGAAATAAAAAATTTTCAAAAGAAAAATAAAACCGACTTCAAAAACCAAAAACACTAAAAAGTAGAAAATAATTTTTGTTTAGCTACACATGTAATGTACCTAGGTATGAAGTCGGGCGAGCTTCGCTCTTGGATTTCTAATTTTGTTTTAATATGCTCGCTCGACTTCATACCTAGGTACATTACATGTGTCTCTAAACAAAAATTATTTTCTACTTTTTAGTGTTTTTGGTTTTTGAAGTCGGTTTTATTTTTCTTTTGAAAATTTTTTTTCTGCCAATAAAGCTGGAAATGTACTAGGTGGCGTGTCGAGTTCTTTTGTGACGCGTCAGAAATAATCACATATCGGTTTCATACATTTAGGTTGAATAAGAGCCCACTTTGACTTTGTAGACTTACTATTGAGTTAAAACGAGACAGATTTATGTAAGAGATATACACGTCTCGTTTTAACTCCGTCTTAAGTCTAAGCAAAGTCAGAGTGCGCACTATAGATCTCACCCTAGTATAGAGAGTCGTAACGATTTGTGTCTTTCCTCTCTCTAACCATGCTAAATGTATGTAAGCGATATACGAGCGATTTTTTTTTTAAATTATATTCTTCTGACGCGTCACGACACAACATGACACAAGGACAAATCATCCGCCGCGGCTTCACTCGACTGAAGGTTTTCAAAATCAGTGACTTGATAGAAATTCCAAAAATATTGAGAAAAGAACTACTTTCTACAAATACCAATGTTCATAGGTTTAAATGATTTAACTTGAAAAATTGCGGACTTTCTACAATCTTTCATCCCCTTCCCTCTTGGGAGTAGAATTTCTATTTCTTTATTATTAATCGAAAGCCATTTGTTATAGACCCATTAAAATAATATTATTTAAAACAATTTCCTTGTCAACTTGTAAACACAAATTCATTACTCAAAAACAATTTTGACTCATTCCTCAACCAATACATCGGAGTGCTTCCACATTGTTTTTGTATTTTGCATTGAAATCGGAGCACTTATAATATTTCCTCTGTCATAGCAGGCGCGAGATAACGATGAATTAATTGAAAAGTCTCTTCATTTGCCCCTGACAATGAAAGATGGCACGTCAAAATGTTAACAATACCTACCTACTTGCGGAAATAAACAATACAGAATATTTCACAAATGGAGTTTCATCATCTTCATCAACCCATCACTACTGAACACGGGTCTGCTCTCAGAATGTGAAGGGTTTAGGCCATAATCTGCCACGTTGGCCCAGTATGGATTGGCAGACTTCACCTTGATAACGTTATAAAGAACTCGTGGCGTGCAGGTTTCCTCAAGATGTTTATCTTCACTGTTAAAGCAAATGATATTTAATTAGGTAATTAAAACGTACATAAATCCGAAAAGTTAGAGGTGCTGCCCGGAATATGCTTTGGATCCCCGGACTAGGAGCCGGACGTATTAACCAGGAGGCTATCACCGCTTATTGCAGCTTAAAGTACCTAAAGATACAGACAATTAAAACTTGCTTTAGATATATGGGTAAACGCGAACTGTATAAAATAAGTATAAAATATAGTTTAGGATCCGTATAACATGCGATATCCTGTATAAATTCGAGTAAATAACGTTCAAGTTCATAAGCTCACGGCCTACTTATGACGAGAAAAATAAAATTACAGAAGCAATAATTCAGTGGTTATGAAAGGGCCGTCGAGTTTAATATTTACAGAATAACTTCCTAGAATGCGTCGGAAGCAATTTCCTTAGATTCTCAAAGGCTAAATGGAGGAAATTGAAAATTGATCAAAAATGCTTTGTAAACAAATAATTACTTCAGTTATGGCGGAGAGATTCAATATTTCATAATCCGAGCAATATTTCTTCTGAAACTGGCAGTCATATCTATACACTCATAATCAGTTTTCACTTCATCAGGAGGCAGGGCCTCACACTAAAGTTTGTAAACACTGTTTTGTCAAGATAGTAAAGATTTATTTATTTATTTATGATAATTATAATCCATATCCATACTTTCATACTAATATTATAAATGGGAAAGTGTGCCTGTCTGTATGTCTGCCTGTCTGTCTATCTGTCTGTCTGCTACTTTTTCACGGCCCAACAGACAACTGATTCTAACGAAATTTGATACAGGGTTAGCTTATATCCCGGGGACGGACATAGTCTACTTTTTATCCCGGAAATCAAAGAGCTCCCGCGGGAATCCTAAAGACCCATCCACTAAACCGATTTTTATGAAATTTGTAGTAGCTTACCATCGAAATAGGCAACTTTTATCCTGGAAAATCAAACAGTTCCTACGGGATCTATAAAAATCTAAATCCACGCGGACGAAGTCGCGGGCATGCTCTAGTACAGAATAAAATAGCTCAACAGCTCAGCCTAGAAACATTTTCATGTAGGTTACCTAATACCTATATCTATATAATAAAAATTAACAAAAACCTCTTATTAATCGACTCATCATAATAATATAATGATAATGGTAAAGAGTAATTACCAAATTAATGAATTTCCGCGACGCGCGAGCACTCACTCCCCAGTGAGCCCTTCCCGGTTTAATTCAATTCCCGCCGATTTCATCGCAACATCACTTATCATATTTCATTAAGGATCCGTTGAGGAATATTGAAAATCATTGCTAACGGTGATACTAGCCCCTGACGTAAAGAAGAAGGTGTGTTTTGAACCTTGTGCGTCTATTTTATAACACTTTAGACCAAAAATGGATTTATTACCCCCTTGAGAGATACTAAGTGGTGATACCTCGTTGAATATACAGAAATTAAAACGCTAGTGAAAAGCACTTATACCTACCTACCTACCTACCTACCTACCTACCTACCTACCTATACCTACCTACTTATACCTACTAGCTAGTAGCTATTTAACACAATCCAATACCAATAACCATCATACCAGAACTTGTAGTTCGTTAACCTCTGACAGTCAGATGTTTTTTTGAAAACGTTGCGAACTTTTAGAAAATACAGGATTTTTAAGGGATCCGTACCTGAAAAGGAATTAGGAACCCTTATAGGATTACTTTGTTGTTTGTCTGTCTGTCCATCTGTCCGTCGTGTGTGTCAAGAAAAATTAAACCGAATTGTAAATAGTATTCCGCCGAGTTTCTTGCTGGTTTTTCTAGTATTAGATGTTTTGGACGATTCAAAAGTACTAGTAAAAATCTAATTAAATAAAAAAAATTTGAATTTGAGTTTGAGCATATCGCCGAAGAATAACTGTATGCGTATGATAACCTAATATTCATCGTCATACAGTTTTATAGCTAAAGCTTATCCATTGCAACACCATTGTGCCGTGTGGTCGTCATAAACATTTTACTCGCCCACATGTTATAAGTTTTATGACAAACTTTAACAGAGCTCTCTCCGTCACTTACTCCATACAATCGTAGTTCCCATTTCATTTGAATATTAAGCAACCAAAGTCCATGAAATTTTGCAGACATAGTCTAGAAACTAATATCTGTGTCTGTGGTGTTTTAGATTTTTCTAAAAATATGTAGTTTTAAAATTACAGGGGCTCAAAGATTTGTATTTTTCTTTAAAAAAAGGCCCAACTTTGTGCTCGTTTTTCTAGACAACGAAGCAATTTAATGAAATTTGGAAAAACCACAGACCTAGAAAATTTAATGAATATTATGTAGTAAAAAAATTATCGTTATATATTTTATATTGTTATAATTATGTGGGAACTACGAAAACCAGAAATTACACCCAGAAATCTTGAAAATTTCGTGCTGTCTCGATTTGTGCAAGCGGGGTGGTGAAGTGCGGGGGACGACACGTGAAACTGACAGAAACGGACAGTCTAAACACACGGGCCACATTTAGACTGCACCCGACTCCAAACTTGTCGATAGGTCTAACTAAATACATTTCAACTTGCGTTAGACGTATGCGTTACCTACTCAGACGTTGCCTGTAGATAAAAATATGTCTCATGTTTGCTGGCAATAGCGTATGCATCAAACCCTGCAAGTTGCAACTCTCTTGCAACCTATTCCTCACGCAATACGCACAGCTTTAATATTATAATTTTTGACAATGTATACTATATGTAATGCCATATCACAGGTCACTCTCTGATTTATTGCTAACAATTTACTTCCAAATGCAAAGAAATCTAAGTGTGTTGAATTCACACTGCCCAATACCGGGACCTTAAATGACATAAATTCATTGATAAATAATCATATGTTGAAAATAAAGGAGAACCCCGTGTTTCTCGGTATAATGTTAGATGCAAAGCTTCTATGGAACACCCACATATCAACACTTGATGGTAAACTCAGCTCTGCTGCTTACACTGTTAGAAAAATTCGACAGGTACTGACGTGGAAACTGCAAAAATTGTATATTTTGCCTATTTTCACTGTATTATGTCTTACGGACTCTTGCTATGAGATAAAGCGGTAGATATTGAGAAAAAAATGTATTACAGAAAAGGACAGGACGTGCAATTTATAATTTAAAACCGCGCGCTGCCATACAATAAAAATATAAGGAAATAAGTACCTTATCTATTATCTTATAGTAGCTTCTAAATATATTTACAACTAGCTAATGCCCGCAGCTTCGCTCGCGTGGATTTAGGTTTTTAAAAATCCCGATCCTTTCATTTCCCAGAACAAAAGTTGCCTCTCCGTAATAGCCCGTCCCCGGGATGCAACTTGTTTCTGTATCACGTAAGAATATTTAAACGGATTATCCTTTTCAAATCCCGAGGGATCACCAGGATTTAGGAATGCAATTTCTTACAGCATCAGGGTTGAGGTCAACGACAAAGTGTTTACTTGGTATAGATACCTTCAATATCAATTAATAATCGACACTTTTTAAATCCCATTAGCTTTAGTAGTCAGGTCCCCTGCAACATCAGGATTGAGGAGTTGGAATCCAAATTTTTTATTGAACAATGTCGCAAACTTTCTTTATCGATTAAAAAAACTACCCAAAATTACGCAGTTAGGTTACCTGCCAAATTTCATGGTTTTGAGTCAACGAAAAGTACCCTAGAGGTTTTCTTGACACACACGACAGACAGAGAGATAGACAACAAAGTGATCCTATAAGAGTTCCGTTTTTCATTTTGAGGTACGAAACCCTAGAAAACGTAGGAACGGCATTCCGAACCAGTGGTAAATTTTTCTGACCATCCAAAAACACTTTGAAGTTTACCTAAAAGTTTACAGGAATAAAAATTTATCATTGTATTCCATTCCATTTCATTCTATTCCATTCTGTTCAAAGATAAATAGATAATAAAAATATTTGTCACCGAAACAATAATTTACGATACATCGACCAATATCAATTTTACTGATGACAATCTGACTATTACCAAAGTGAACGACTACTATAATATCTATTATATACGACTAACATAATATGTATTATAAATTGTGTGCCGTTTGCATTCTCACTAGGTTCTCATTAAGTTTGTTTTATTTGGTTAAACTTTCTGGCATTTATATTGTTATGACGTTTAATTGGCAAACAGTCTGTTTATTGGCTGAAACTCAAAAATTCAGCCAATCACAACAAAGAAAATATTGTAATAATGATTGATGCAGCTTTCTGTAATTGAAAACAAAATATTTGACATTAACTTGAATGTGACAGTATTTTCCGAATAGGGTTGCCAGAGGCCCCGTATTTTACTGGTTACCCCGTATGTCAGGATAGAGAAACCGGTAATTATGAAAATAAAATACGGGGCAAATAAAACTAAATATTTTTAGGGTTCCGTAACTCAAAAGCAAAAAGAACTCTTATAGGATCACTTCGTTGTCTATCAGTCTGTCTGTCTTTCCGTCTGTCCGTCTGTCCATCTGTCCTTCTATCCGTCTGTCATGTGTTCATGAACAAATATTAGTATTTTCAATTTTCAAAGTAAGATAACTACATATATCAAGTGGGTTATCATATGAAAGGGCTTTACCTGTTCATTCTAAAACAGATTTTTATTTATTTTTATGCATATTTTTTTTAATGCATAACAGTTTTTGATTTCTCGTGTAAAATGTCGAAAAAAATACCCGAATCGGAACCCTCGGTGCGTGAGTCTGACTCGCACTTGGCTGGCGAAACCGAACACTGACGTTATGTCCAGTAGAAAGAATATTTTCCTTTTGCGGCAATGCGTAGCCGAAACCCACTCGATATTGATCATGGTCGTAGCCAAGGCGGCGGGGCTTGGTTTGAGGATGTTAGCCTTTTTTTATACAAGTTAGCCCGTGACTTTAATCTTTTCTAGTGGTAAGTGATGATGCAGTCTAATTTCTTGGCCGTTAGGGCCATACTAACCATATAACTAGCCATGACCGAAGCCTCCCACCAGACCAGAAATTTAGAAATGGCGACTGCGCCTGGGAAGCCGTCAAAAACCTAAGCCTAAAATAATACTTACACTATTTCTTGCATTTGCTTACCAATTTTTTTTTGGAAATATATCAAACATTTCGCGCTCACTTCACTCGCGCTTTGAATTTGTATTACTTGGTGTAAGCCCCGCAATTTCGTTTGCATGAATTTAGAGTTTTAAAAATTCCGTGGGGGATTTTCCGGGCTAAAAAGTTTATGTCTGGGATGCAAGTTACCTCTGAATAGTAAGTACCAAAATTTTGGTAAAGAAGATGGGCCGTGAAAGGGTAACAAATAGATAGGCAAATAGATATACTGTCGTATTTGTAATATTAGTATGGATAGGGAGCTTTAAAAACAAAATCTTGCTATGGCTAAACTCGTTTCCCTTTCACTTTAATTCTTTCTGTAATTGAACCAAAAACACTTACGCTCACTGCGCTCGCGCTTTTTTATTGTTGTATTTTATCTCACTGTCAAATTGAAAGGCGAAATTCCACTAACCAGGTAATTAGCCCATAAAGTTGAGCGAATGTTATTTTCCTCATGACAGGATTCAGTTCCGGCCCTGATAAAACCTCTCCCGAAATCGATTCCTGGCTACGGCCATAGTATTGATACTGTGAAGGTGGAATTACAAGTTAAATGTAAATTTAAGTTAAAATGCAAAGATTGTATGCATGAAATGTATAACATTTTGCTTTACAAAACTAGAGTTTTTAAAAGCTATTTAAATAAATAAATCTTTTATTTAAAATCACATTGCAAACACAGTTCACCAATCAAGACACGGCAACATACAGAGAAAAAATACAAAACTTACAAATAAACTGAAATATCTAAATAGGCTTTCCATGCATTTCAGAGAGAACCACCGCCTATTTCTTCAAATACTTCAAATTTTTAAATTTCTTCAAATCTAAACCCCGTATTTTTGATGGTGGTAGCCTGTAAATCAAAAAGAGGCAGGTGGCAACCCTACTTGCCACATGACATTACAGAATGAAAAATTGTTTTCATTACTCGGTAAGCCTACTGCCATAGTTTCACAGAAAGTGTGACGGTAGTTGTGACCTCTGATTGGTCGACTCTCTTTCACTATTTGCTAAAATTGATGATTGCAACAACAATTTTTTCTTTTTTGTAATCAAAAACAGAACACGGACGTCATACAGGTTGACTAATTGCAATCATTTCTGACCGGCTAACATTGTTCCGCTAGTGGCTCAAACTCACTGTCGCAGCAAGAACATGGTAAATTCAGCCAATCACAGCAATTAGAATTGGTTATCACAAATGCACCGATCTAGGAACCGAGAATACACGAACCAGGGCAGATAGAGATGAGAACAATAATATCATACGTAGGAAATCGACGGGGGATCGTTGACAATGATCCTCTTAAGGAGTGTAAATACTCATCTAACGACGCACGTAAAAACTGTCACAGCTTTAATATTAGGTAAGTTTATCATTATATATGTTTAAAATGTTTTAGGTTTAACTGTTAAAATGGTTTTAAATTAAAACTGCGGGCTTCCTCTTATTAGTTTTAATAATTAAAATTAAAAAATGAAAAGTTAACCGGAGCTTAAAAATGAAATGTAAATAAAAATATATGACTACTTAAATCTTTAATCATTGCTAGGTAATAAAACTAGGTAATCAATAAAAACTCAGCCCAAAGATGCCTACGTCATAATGTTGTACTGAATTTAAAGCTGGCAAAGCTGAGGACTGAAGTTACTATATTTTTTCAGGTAAAGAAATGCCAAAGAAAATTAATATAATAATTTATTCATTTTTAATGCTCAAACAGTGGATAAGTATTTAAAAAAACGCTCTGAAAAAAGAAAAGTTCCGGAAACTTTTTTCCTTAGATCTATCATTATTTTACGAGTACAACCTTGATAGTAATTCCTTACCAACAAAATTTACAACGGTTAAATAAAAATAATAATAAACTCCCATTAAAAGTTATCAAAAAGGTCCACCTGACCTTTTAACCCCGTTTAAGCAATCATCTTTTGTAATAACTCGAGCGGTTCTCATTCCAACTTCAAAGTAGGTATAATTTTCTTGAAAACCGACAACTTTCTGTAATTTACAAACTGTAACAAACGAATTGGCCCAAAGAGTTTGTTAATGAAGGGGTTTTTAAATGAGTAGGGTATAATTACCTAGTATTCAACAACTTTTTAAACTAAACGATTGCGTTTAGTATTATGTACTTCAAACACATTGTATGAAACTTCTAACAAAACTGCGAAGCTTCGCCTATAGACGTCAAAGAGTCAAATAGTAGGCTATGAAATAAATATATACCTATCTTTGATTTCACGACCCCTAGATATTTTTAACCTCCGACCCAAAAAGAGGGGTGTTATAAGTTTGAGGTGTGTAATGTGTATCTGTCTGTGGTATTGTAGCTCCTTAACTAATGAACCGATTTTCATTTAGTTTTTTTTTTTTTGTTTGAAAGGTAGCTTGATCGAGAGTGTTCTTAGCTATAATCCAAGAAAATCGGTTCAGCCGATTGAAAGTTATCAGCTCTTTTCTAGTTACTGTAACCTTCACTTGTCGGGGGTGTTATTTTTTAATTTACACTTGTACAGATGTCAATTCAGGATCAACCCGAGAGTTTCCTCGCTCTAGTTTCCTCTGCTTTCATAAAACAAGTTGTGATACTAGTTTCTGACAAAATATGTCAAAAACATCAAACAAGTTTTAACTGCTTTCTCGTGTCTGTCACAAAATAAACTAATTGGAGATTTTTTTTACCAATCGTAAGAAACTTTGCTTAGAACAGAATTCGAGTCAATATACCTACCTATTTAAGTGTTATTATTCTAGTCTCTCTTTACCGGCTCCACTCGGGCTAAAGGGTCAAAAGTTGGCATAACACTTTACACTAAGTCCATAATTTTGTCAATTATCTTCGGTCTGATGGCTTGGAAACTAGATTATCAGAATAATTATTGTACCGTGAACTATTAAAACAAAGTTATCTCAAATCCATTTTAGTTGCCTAACACAAAATATAAAGGTTACTATAAACAGCTACACATATTTAGTGAAAAGATCTATTGTTTCTAAATACTATAAAAAACCGGCCAAGTGCGAGTCAGACTCGCGCACATTAACAGTTTGCACGATAAATCAAAACTATTATGCATAAAAATAAATAAAAATCTGTTTCAAAATGTACAGATGCCCTTTCATATGATACCCCACTATTGGTATAGTTATCTTACTTTGAAGGTTGAAACACATTTTAATTTTTTTTTTGTGATGTAACCACAAATTCACGGTATTCTGATTTTTTTCTTTAATAATTGTACTATAAGATCTACCTACCTGCCCCATTTCATGATTCTAGGTCAACGGGAAGTACCCTATAGGTTTTCTTGACAGACGGACAGACAGGCTGACAGACAAACAACAAAGTGATGCTATTAGGGTTCCTTTTTTCCTTTTTGAGGTACGGAACCCTAAAAATAAATAAAATTGTTTTATTGCAGGTCAGGTTTTTGAGCTCACAACTCGAATCAATCAATACGCACAACGTGTAAGTCATTATTTTCTTCGATCAAAATATGAAAGATGAAATGGTAGCCTTACGT
This sequence comes from Maniola jurtina, assembly GCF_905333055.1. Lineage (NCBI taxonomy): Eukaryota > Metazoa > Arthropoda > Insecta > Lepidoptera > Nymphalidae > Maniola > Maniola jurtina. The sequence goes on along the minus strand of NC_060030.1, from coordinate 16,686,932 downwards.
AAAGAGCTAAAAAATAATATCCTAAGCCGATTGTTAAGCCTCTAAACTTCAAAGTAGATTAAAAAATATCCAGCCCATTCCAAAACGTCCTTAATAGATTAAGTTACCATTCACGAATTTTTCAAACAAAATACATAGACTATGGATAAATAATAGAACAGCAACCGGCAAACTTTTAATTAACTATTGGATAAAAAGGGTTTCAAAAATAAAAAAGAAAATTGATTTATTCGATGTTAGAGTCATGAACAAATACAATACACCACCCGAAATGGATATGTACAACTCAGCTTACAATACGGTTAAACTTGGCAATAATGCTATGACTGATTTTCTACATAGCCGAAATCAAAATTGACACTTCTCATACTAGAACTGTCAATTTTGACGCCACAACTCAATATATAGGTCAATGAAGGTATTTCAGTTTTTAGTCTGAGCATTTTGTTTTACGCTAGCGCATGCGACAACAACGAACAACGTGCAACAATGCGGCATTTGAACAGATGCAAACTATTTTAAGCTACCGCATGCTGATTATTACTAACACCTACTATCGCATCGGTCGTATGGCATGCCGTAAGTTCGCATTATGTTGCTTTGAAGTAAGTCGAATTATATAAAGTTTACTGACTGACTAATTTATTAACGCACAGATCAAACTACTGGACGAATCGGGCTGAAAGGCATGTAGAGGCTATTATGCCAGACGTCAGCTAAAAAATAACGGTTCGGAATTTGTATAGTCCACGCGGATGACGCCGCGGGCATAAGCTAGTAAAGTATAAGAGTTTTGTATACTGTAGTGCTCATTGCATTAATAATAATAACACTCGGTGCATTAAAACAGTAATAATTTATTCATGAGAATGCAGGTGACATAAAGTTAGAATATTACAGTTTGCTTTACACGTGCCTCTCACACAACTAGCTCTCAATTTTTAATGAGGTTTTTCGCAAGAGCTCCGTCTATCTTTTCTTATAGTCAGTGATAAAATATTGGGACATTTTCATCGAGTGCTTCAATCGGAAGTGCGCCGGGTTCAAGTAATATTTCATGAAGGGCAGGAAATTAAAGCGCTCTATTGTTTTTTAACCGACTTCCAAAAAAGGAGGAGGTTCTCAATTCGTCGGAATCTTTTTTTTTTTTTTTTTTTTTTTTTATTTTTTTTTTATATTTTTTATGTATGTTCCCCGATTACTCAAAAACCCCTGGACCGATTTGGAAAATTTTTTTTTGTTTGAAAGGGTATACTGTGCAGGTGGTCCCATATAAATTTGGTGAAGATCTGATGAATATCTTCGGAGATGGAGAACTGAACTCCTCAATGGATAGGAGCAAATTGCTCGCGATCAGTGTAATAGCTTAGTAAACAGTAGGGTTTTAACTGGGCACAGCATATTATAGTACAGTGGGGCCACTAAAAATTGTGAAATAAAAAATTTTCAAAAGAAAAATAAAACCGACTTCAAAAACGACAAACACTAAAAAGTAAAAAATAACTTTTGTTTAGCTACACGTGTAATGTACCTAGGTATGAAGTCGGGCGAGCTTCACTCTTGGATTTCTAATTTTGTTTTAATATGCTCGCTCGACTTCATACCTAGGTACATTACACGTGTAGCTAAACAAAAGTTATTTTTTACTTTTTAGTGTTTGTCGTTTTTGAAGTCGGTTTTATTTTTCTTTTGAAAATTTTTTATGTCAGTTACATTATTGAGGGCCAATCAGTGAGCCAGTGAGATGAACAGTGTTCCAGTGGGAAGGGATTTTTTATATTGTTCACCTTCGCGGATTATGATCAATATCACATTAAAAATGCAGATATTTTTGTTTTCCTTTAGGTATATGTGGTTTTTTTTTCTGTATCAATAATAACTTTGTGGTTTATAAATAATTGTATAAATAGATAAAATAAGTAATAAGTGTATAAATAAATAAAAGTACATATATTCATTCATTCAAAATGTGAAAGCTTGGTTGTTTGTTGGTTTGTCATTCAATAACGCCGCAACGAAGCAATGGATCGATGTGATTTTTTTGCTTGGGTATTTATTGAAGACTAGCTGGCGCCCGCGACTTCGTCCGCGTGGATTTAGGTTTTTCGAAATCCCGTGGGAACTCTTTGGTTTTCCGGGATAAAAAGTAGCCTATGTGCTAATTCAGGATATTATCTATCTCCATTCTGAATTTCAGCCAAATCCGTCCAGTAGTTTTTGCGTGAAGGAGTAACAAACATACACACACACACACACACACACACATACAAACTTTCACCTTTATAATATTAGTGTGATATTTGGTTAAATATCTGCCTACTGATTCGTTAACTATTCGCTAATGAGTGATATCCACCCAGCTCATTGGATGTTTATTTTTATTCTGTTGAAGATTTTCTACGAAAAAATATTTTGTACTGCTATTACTAAAACCCACCGAGCCACATTTATTAACCGACTTCCAAAAAAGTAGGAGGTTCTCAAATCGTCGGAATCTTTTTTTTTTCTATTCCACTGAAGGTGTTCTACAAAAAAATATTTTGATATCACTCAGTGAAACAGAAATGTAGAACTAACCAATGTCAATTATTGAGCTAATGGTGTCTAGACCCAACAGTTTAAGCTGTGCTTTGTCTGTCAGTAAGGCAGTGATAGTAAAATTGATTCTAGAGAAATCTATAACATTTTAAAGGTTTATTTCCAAGTTTTCGCAACGATATTTTCCCCGCATTATGTTTTACAGCTCTAATTTCTGTGTTTAATTGTCGGCAATAAGCTTCGATCGTAAAACGTAATTAACATTTTGTCGATAGCAAAACTAGTTCGGTTCGGAATGTGCCAATTTCGAATGATGCCAGTTTTATATTATACCATCACAAAACTTAATACGGGATCATCGCGGCCTGGTACCATCATTCAGTGATACAGCAGGGTCATGACCTTGTGGTATGACCTACAGTTTAGTGTGACACACTGGACGATGAGAGAAATTTAAACGGAATTTATTTTCATGTGCTTTCTTGAACGAACTTAGGGCCGTGGGGCTCCGGTGGTCAAGCTCCTTTTGAGGAAAATGAAAAGGTAATCGAGTCGACCGGAGACCCAAGAACTGGCAGTTACCTTGGACAAAGATTAGTTTGGCTATCTAAAGGGACAATGCTGCCAGCATCGATGCGGTGGACTCGATAAAGTTTTAGATTAAATTTAATTTTTTTATTGAAATTTTTGAGTTTATGTTATAGAATTCATTGATAATAATTATTGTTTTTAAGTAAATTACTTTTTCTTTAAACATATTCATTTATAAAAATAAATAAACAATTGAAACATATAACAAGCGCTTTCATTTGATATGTCGCACGATAGGTAGGTACAGTTTTCAAATTTTCTTTTTTTAATTCTCTAATTTGCCCCTCCAAAGTGACCACCATATTCAAAATTCATTTATTCCACTTTTACACTTCCGTAATTGGGTCACAGAAGTTCATGTGTACCAATCGGTCCAGTAGACTCAGAGAAAATTGGCAGTGACACACGAGCGGTCCCATAAGGTTTCCGTTTTTCATTCGGACGTATGGAACTCTTAAAACCACGCGGATTAACTTTCAGGAAAACAACTGGTTGAACAACAAAACTATCTGCACATTCACATCACGAAATCCACAAAGTCAAGACTTTTAAAGTATGTTAATTTCGTTCGTTACGAAGAAAATAAGCTTGAGTCGATAAAACCTCGGGAAGTCTTGCAAGAGACTGGGTTTGCGGAGCGCAGCGTGGCTTAGATAAGTTGACAATGTACTCTTGAGCTATTGTGTTGTCGGATTTCAGATTTACCCTATAAACTACAATTGAAATAAATGTACGGAGCATTCCCAACTTGGGTTCGCGGGTTTATTTGCTGCACGAGATTGGAATACGAACGGCGTTCTGCAAACTGATAAAATGATAAAACATCAAAACCAGTAGAACGCATTCAACAATTGTACTGAAGTAAATACTTATTCGCGAACTATTTTATCAACACATATAAAAAAAGTTTCATATTCTAGCGGTTCGAATCTAAAACGAGAAATGAGTATCTTGGTAGGAAGTTATGTTGCGATTTTTCAATCAACAAATAACTTTTATCTGAGGAATGAGGATTTGACCTGTTGTTGTATAGAAAATTCGTCAATACGTCAAATTTATTCCTCAGGTAAAAGTTATTTGAACGAAAAATCGGCCCTGAAACCGTTCCTTTCTAATATTATAACCAGTGTAATACCTATTTTCTCATTTTACTTATCATTACTTACTTAGTACTAAAAATAATTATTTGCGACAGAAGATTGGAAAACGAGTAATGTTTTCACCGACAGATACAACGTTAAAAGTTTCTCAGTAATAAAAACAAAAGGTTTTATTATTGAGAAAATATAAGTAGAGCCCAATTTACGCGTAAAATAAATACATTTTCAATACCGTTACAATAATTTTTCGAAATTAAACCGGGTTCTGCTGGAAATTCGTAAGTAATTAATAATGCTTATTTAAAATTTTACGCTCACGCCATGAAACGCGGCGGATTTTTCCAATGCGATTTTTCAATTATTTTATGCAGCGAACTATAATAACATCGGGAGGGTAATTGAATCTGGTGATAAGAATATTATAAAATTAATATCCATAAATTAGGTTTTTAATTAAACTTGTAATACATTTTCTTTTACAATATAAGTGACGTTTCATTAATTAACTCTTTTCTGAATGTAGGACCAGTCGATTGTGATATTATTCGTGATCCTGATAATATCTTGGTTACTTATTATTTTGTTTATACTCAGACTTGACAAAGAACAACGTTGCTAACTAACTTATCGTCAGATAACGAAATATGAATGATTATATTATAATAATCCAGCTGATAATAAGCGATCCAGTAAAACCGTCACAATATGGTCACTGACTTAAACGAAGGAATGCATGGTGAAGAATGGTCAATAGGATCCACTACATACTCTATGACAGGTGGACCGTGGATATCCTTGGTTCAGGAGTTACTGAGGTACGCGGAGTGATACAGTTTGAGTTGGATAAATTGTTTCTCGTAGTTGCGTGGGTCTGTATGAATTATTCCGGGCGGCTGGTTTGATTCGCGCATTGTTCGCATTGACGCTCCATCCTTCATTGTCAAGGGCAAGCGAAAAGGCTTCCTTTCAGCGATAAGCTTTGCAGTGTTCGTTTTAAACGCGCCAATCACAAAAGCTCGAGCTTCTTACAAAAACTTGGCGTGTAGCTGTCAGTATTTGTGACTTTCTATTCCCTCTACCTCTCGTATTTTTTATTTTAATAATCCATACAAGGGAATCTTCTCCTTCTTTGTTGGTTTGTCCTTTAACCATGTCGCAACGGAGCAAGGACCGGCCGACTGACTATGCAGTGAACAGCGCGAAATATTTCGTGTGAATGTACACACTGCATGCTTAGGCTGGAACTGCCCTGACTCGATGTTTATAGAATAAATACAGGTACTTCGCGTATCGGATCGAAGTTACAAAGTCCATTAAACTATATGTGTTGTTCAACAATTTTCATATTAAAAGCTGCACGAACAACTCTTGCTTTCACAAATTCAGACTAAACAGATCAAGTAAGTTCAGCGCGTGTTAAGACCCCCTTGAAAAAAGTTAAATCAAAAACGTGATGCGGCATACAAAGGCCGGCACAAGGCGGCGCGACCCGGGGAAGGCGGAAGGGCGTCAAACTGTCCACACAAGGGCTTAACGACTCCTGTCGATCGATAGCTATGTGCCAAAAAACTGATCACGGATGCGTCAGGGAAAAATAAACTTACTATACCGATATTACCTATAATATCTTAAATGGCCAGAATTTGTGCACAAACAAAAAACCCGGTCTTAAAAATACCACACAGTCAAAAATCATCTCAGAATGGGAAAAATTCAGGTCGCATAGGCAGACTTCACATGGATACCTTTGAGAACATTACAGAGAGATCTCAAGTATAGATTACCTACACGTCTCTTTACAATGGTAAGCTTAAATTGCTTAAAACCCACATATGTAGTTATGAAAAGTTACGAACGATAGAACAAGTGTAAATTAAAAATTTATAACACCCCCGACAAGTGAAGGTTACAGTAACTAGAAAAAAGCTGATAACTTTCAAGCGGCTGAACCGATTTTCTTGGATTATAGCTAAGAACACTCTCGATCAAACCGCCTTTCAAACAAGAAAAACTAAATTCAAATCGGTTCATTAGTTTAGGAGCTACGATGCTACAGACAGATACACAGATACACACGTCAAACTTATAACAACCCTCTTTTTGGATCGGGGGTTAAAAAATGACGCGGATACATAATAAGTAGTGACAATAAACAAGCTAACAAGACTCCACAACGTCTATAATTCACAGCGTCCCATGCCCCCATGGTAGTGGATAGGGCTACAATTCGCTCACTCCATTATGCATGCACTAACCTTGTTACCGGCCAGCTGGAGCTGAAGGGACAGCCTACACTTTTAACTTCATACATATACACAGTATAGGCACAGTGTAAATACCAACGACCTCTATAGAACAGGCGCACTCAGTTAGTGACCCGAAAAATATATATTACGTATGAAATGGGTCTTTCTGAACAAAAATCGTGTTCTATGAAACTATTCAATTATTAGTATAACATTAGTCATACTAAATTTAAGCATAAGCAAAAGCGAATTGCAAAAAAAATGTATATACGATATATTTTTTCAAAGCTCCGATCTCCCGAACAGTAAGCAGACGTCTGAACTCTGAACCAACTAGGCTTATTACCTACAGCTCATTTATCATTAAGGCAATTCAAAATTTTCCTAACTGGCTTTCATCAAGGAAAACATGAAAGTACTCAAGTTAAAATCCTTCGTTTGGAAATTCAATGAAAACTCATTGAAAATTGAGATTCGATTAATCCAAAGCCTAATATAAGCCTTAAGAGTGTCTACCTACGTTGTCAAGTTATCTGATCCACTGAACACCGCAACGCAAATCCGATCACCGCCCTTAACACGAGTTTGCACATCTCGAAAATGTTTGTAGATTTTGAACATCGAAACTCAATAACATCAAAATCACCCATATAATAATGGCGAAAGTATGTTACGGATCTTCGTATTTTTTTGCATGGGTTAAAGACCAGTGGGATGATGAACTCGGTCATACAGTGTTGAACACTGAGTAAGCAAATCACCTTACTGAAAAGTAACATCTATGTCTAAGTAGCCTATAAGCTATTTTTTATCCCAGAAAATCAAAGAGCTTCCACGGGATTTTTAAAACCTAAGCCCACGTGGATGAAGTCGCGGGCATCAGCTAGTGAAGAGATAAAACAATAATTGGCTTAGTTTTAGATCTACAATAACTAATAATAGAATAATCAGAGTAATACGGAGATATCATGGAAAAGAGCGTATTAAGTGTAACCTTAAAACGAAGTTACCTACTTGGGTCCTAACCTATCAAGGTTGTCGTAACGTAAAAACTTGTACTAACCCTTAAGCTGTCTACTTACCCGTACTCTTCAAAGTGGAAATAACCGTAATCTAAATACTTGAGCAAACTCCGCATTAAATCTTTAATCGGAAAGGAAAATTTCGCAAAATAAACATAATATATCTAATATTTATACAGACATAAAGAATTCTCTTATGTAATTATATTTCCAAAACGTTTGAGTAAATAATTCAGACAACATCGTTCTGAAAACACTTGAATTATTTTCATTGGACGTAAAACTGATTTCTTAATGTTCTTATGGAAATGATTTCCGAAAAGTTAGAGGTGCGCGTCTCCGGGATCGAACCCCCGACCCCCGAATACACGGCCGACGTTTTAACCACTAAGCTATCACCACTACCAATTTGATAGGATCTTGGCCTGTAGTAATAAAATGATGTGATGTTTTGTATAGCGGTAGTTTATGGAGCTAGAATTCATTATTTTAATTTTTTTTTTAATTCTAACATAATTAATTATTAAGGTCACCTTTGATTTTCCGGGATAAAAGTACCCTATATCAGTCTCCGGGATGCAAACTATCTTTGTATCAAATTTCATAAAAATTAGTTAAGCGGATGAGCCATTAAAAATCTTAACGTATCCAGGGCCGTCGCGCCGTGAGAAGGTATAACAAACAAACATACTTTCGCGTTTATAATGTTAGTATGGATACAATATGCTTACCCGGGATACAACTCCGTGGTCTAAATGACACCTTACTTATGAATTTTATCACTAATTTATCCTTTCTATTTCTATCACTATAATAAAGTTAACATAATATCTTCTATATGAAGAGAAACGAGAAAACCTTATTTAATCTTCATTTATCAGAAAGCCTTTGAAAATAGTCCAGATAATGTTATCAAAATATGTAATAGGTATTTGTGATATTGACTCATATAATAAACTTGTACCTATACAAAAGAGTAGAAGACTCAATACATTAGCTATTTCACTAAGTACAATTTTCAATACAATGATATTATTATAGCGAACAAAATATTGTTTGTTATTTCTGCTTGTATGTTACGAATATTCAAATACAATACCTATACTCGTAAAACTAAATACTATATCGTATGTCTCGTCGCACTTTTGTACTAAGTTTAAAATAGGATAGAAATAGACATTAAAATGGAATAGAAATAGACTCATAAACATAATAAAAATAAATTCTAGATTTTTTTGATTTGCATCTGTTTAGGTTTTAACATTTAACTGCTATTTTCTCATTCCGGTCGTATCGGATTGCCGACCGAGTGGAATAAATAAACTCATATACCTACATACTCATAAACATGAACCCTGACACATATACTACACTCCTTTTTTTTGGACAGTCATGTAAATATGACGCAAAGTCCATAAATCCTGGAGAAATCGATGCACGCGTCATACGCGATAGAGAACGAGGTTCTTAAATCACGTATTTTTGTAACTAAATACGCGATTTGAGAATCACCTTCTTTTTGGAAGTCGGTTAAAATGTCTACACTTATTATGTGTACATGTAGCCCCTATCCTACCAAATAAAGCCAAAAACACGCTAAAGCAAAAGTTCCGTACGATGTGGTTCGGACGACAAGACTGAAATCTATAGAGTGCACTTTGACTTTGGCACTGTTAAAACGAGACGCCAGCTGCTATAATATAACGCTGTCTCATTTTAACAGTGTCTTAAGTCTGAGCAAAGTCAAAGTCTATAGATTTCAGCCTAAATCAATCTGCAAAGAAGACAATGATAATATAATAGGACAGAACACACTCGCCGTATGACGACCCAATAATGAGTCGGTAAACACGCCGCCCTAAGTCGGTTATCGGTCGGGGAACAGTCCCCGGAAGAAGAAAGGGAATAAAACCCAAGCGCAAACTGTTTGTTCTACCCCGAACCTTCTTCGGTATTAAAGGACTGATCCCCGAAAGAGACTTCATAACTCAGTTTACTTATATGTGATTCTTAAAAGGCTTTATTCAAAGTATTTAAATAATTGAAGACGTATATGAAGGTATGTAAATATCATAATCATGATGATTAACCCATTACCGGCTCACTGATACGCTCGCCATAAATGAGACGGGTGTGGATGTTGCACCCCCGTAGCTCGGAGAGTAGTCCAGTATTCCGATACTGGATCAATATACTCGATTCTGTAAAACCTGCATAAATCATTATTACAATCGCAAATGTTGTTTCTGGCTAAAATGCTATTCTTGTTGGAACAATACATTGTAGCCAATAGTGAGCGAGCGCCAACCAATCAGAAGTGATTGCGATCGTGACATTGTAACTGTCATTCTACCGCAATCGAGCTGCTGATTTCTCTCCGGTCATGTCGGGCCGTGCGTCGCGTCCCATTGGACTATGAGAGAGGGAATAGAAAGTACTCCACCAATGAAATCCAATATTAGATACAATTCAAAATAGTAAGTAATAAGTACAAAGCCGTGATTGCCTAGTGGTTAACATGTCCGCCTCCTATACGGTATGCCAATCTAAGTACCCCTCATCTTTTCTACCACTAGCGCTACATAGTACACAGAAATTAGATAAGGCTAGCTTTATTGATATATTTTCAATAAAGTAACCATACAATATTTGGTCACATCTTCTATTTCCATTTTCCAAGAAATAAACTTGAAAAGGAAAAGCTCGAGCAAATATTTTCCGTTTTCATGGGACGTGCGAAACGTGGCTCGGTGTTATTGCGCGCTCATCAGTTGCACTGTGCACTGTTGCCAGTACCGAGTTGTTTGAGCACTAACTTATGAAAAGCTATTGTTACATTTTTATTTGTTTATTTGCGGGTTTGAAAACTTTATTGAACTTCAGTAAATCGGTGTGTGTGTGATACCGGAGAACCTATTTTATCACTGAAAAGACTGAAACGGACATAATTATATACAAGTACGCTGTAAGGCGTACAATCTGAGAAAGGATTGGTCTTTGCTCTATATGTCAACTGTCATATCAAAAGTACGATGAGTACGGTCAAAATGTAGTTCTACATAATTTGTATCTATTATAGAGTATCATAGAAAAATAACTGTGTTAAAAAATGAAGTAAGTTAAATGAGTAACGACGTTAAAATTCTAAATATTAAGAGAAAGTTGCAAGTTATTAATAAGTAGTGAGACAAATTTACAGTTTAGGTTACAAACGTTTCGATGATTATATAGATTGTATAGAATTTAAACGAAAAAAAAAATACAAATGTTCTACGTAAAAAACTTCTGCAATAGTAAAATTAACGTACAAAGCCCAAGACTTCATCCGCGTGGATTAACAGAGCTCTCTCCGTCACTTACTCCATACAATCGTAGTTTCCATTTCATTTGAATATTAAGCAACCAAAGTCCATGAAATTTTGCAGACATAGTCTAGAAACTAATATCTGTGTCTGTGGTGTTTTAGATTTTTAAATAAAACTAAATATTTTTAGGGTTCCGTACCTCAAAAGCAAAAAGGAAATAGGATCAATTCGCTGTCTGTCTGTCTGTCCGTCTGTCTGTCTTTCCGTCTGTCCGTCTGTCTGTCTGTCCATCTGTCCGTCTCTTCGTCTGTCATGTGTTCATGAACAAATATTAGTATTTTCAATTTTCAAAGTAACTAAATATTAAATCAAGTAGGTTATTATATGAAAGGACTTTACCAGTACATTCTAAGACAGATTTTTATTTATTTTTATGCATATTTTTTTTAATGCATAACAGTTTTGATTTCTTGTGTAAAATGTCGAAAAAAAATACCCGAATACGGAACCCTCGGTGCGTGAGTCTGACTCGCACTTGGCCGGTTTTTTACAAATTCAGCCGGGCTGGCTTGCGAAACCAAACGCTGACGTTATGTCCAGTAGAAAGAATACATATTTTCCTTGTGCGACAATGCGTAGAATAATACCTGCGTAGCCGAAACCCACTCGATTTTGATCATGGCCGTAGCCAAAGAGGCGGAGGTTGGTTTTAGGATCTAAGCCTTTTTTTATACAAGTTAGCCCTTGACTTTAATCCCTTCTAGTGGTAATAGTGCAGTCTAATTTCTTGGCCGGTAGGGCCATACTAACCATATAACTAGCCATGACCCAAGCCTCCCACCAGACCAGAAATTTAGAAATGGCCACTGCGTCTGGGAGACCGTCAAAAACCTAAACCTAAAATAATACTTACACTATTTCTTGCATTTGCTTACCAATTTTTTTTGGAAATATATCAAACATTTCGCGCTCGCTTCACTCGCGTTTTGAATTTGTATTACTTGGTGTATGCCCCGCAATTTCGTCTGCATGAATTTAGGTTTTTAAAAATTCCGTGGGAGATTTTCCGGGATAAAAGCTTATGTTCGTTTCTGGGGTGCAAGTTACCTCTGAATAGTAAGTATCAAAATTTTGGTAAAGAAGTATCTTGCTATGGCTAAACTCGTTTCCCTTTCACTTATTTTTTTCTGTATTGAACCAAAAACACTTACGCTCACTGCGCTGCGCTTTTTCATTGTTGTATTTTATTCCACTATCAAATTGAAAGGCGAAATTCAACTAACCAGGTAATTAGCCCATAAAGTTGAGCGAACGTATTTTTCCTCATGACAGGATTCAGTTCCGGCCCTGATAAAACCTCTCCCGAAATCAATTCCTGGCTACGGCCATGGTATTGATACTTTGAAGGTGGAATTACAAGTTAAATGTAATTTTAAGTTAACATGCAAAGATTGTATGCATGAAATGTATAACATTTTATTTTACAAAATGAAGAGTTTTTAAAAACTATTGAAATAAATAAATAATCTTTTATTTAAAACCACATTGTAAACACAGTTCACCGATCAAGACCCGGCAACATACAGAGAGAAAAATCCAAAACATACAAATAAACTGAAATACCTAAATAAGCTTTCGGAGAGAACCACCGCCTATTTCTTCAAATACAATAATAAACAATACAATAATACAACAATATATAAGAAACAATGTCTCCCGTAAACAAATCTAAACCCCGTATTTTCTAAAATCTATCTTTCTTCGTAAATCTAAAAGAGGCAGGTGGCAACCCTACACCTACCCTACACCTAGACAGAATGAAAAATTTGTTTTCATTACTCGGCAGGCCTACTGCCAAAGTTTGACAGAAAGTGTGGCGGTAGTTGTGACCTCTGATTGGCCGACTCTCTTTCACTATTTGCTAAAATTGATGATTGCAACAACAATTTTTGCTTTTTTGTAATCTAAAACAGAACACGGACGTCAAACAGGTTGACTAATTGCAATCATTTCTGACCGGCTAACATTGTTCCGCTAGTGGCTCAAACTCACTGTCGCAGCAAGAACATGGTAAATTCAGCCAATCACAGCAATTTGAATTGGTTATCACAAATGTACCGATCTAGGAACCGAGAATGCACGAACCAGGGCAAATAGAGATAAGAACAATAATATCATACGTAGGAAATCGACGGGGGCTCGTTGACAAGTATCCTCTTAAGTTTTTAAAATCCCGTAGGAACTCTTTGTGACTTAACGAGATAAAATTTACGCTACCTATGTGCTAATTATTCAAAGTACCTATAAGCTATCTCGATTCCCAATTAGGTACATCGGTTCAGTTATTGTGGCGTGAAGGAGTAACATTCAAACTTTCACAATTTATTTAGGTTTAGAATGAAAAACGTTCATCAAAAAGAATAAAAACTGGAAATAGAACTGGAATTATAATAAAAAACCAGTACCGATTTGTTTTTTTTTAAGCAGTTTTATTTTAGTTCTAAATAAGTAAGTATGTATGTATCAAAGCGCATACCCAAAATCCTGACTCTATTCAATATTGACGATTAAAATTGTGGTTTCAATGAATATTTCTAGCACGAAGGTTTAGCCTAAGTTACATCGATGCATATGTCAACAAATAGGTACCTACAGTTTATCTAAATATAATTATATACTTACCTATATCTAAAATCAATAGTCGATTCAAGTAAAATTAATACAATCCATATTTTAAAACAAGCAAAGCGAAAATAATATTTCAAATCTATACAAATTCAAAGGTTCAATTACTTTAAACTTCCGAAGAATCCTGCAGTCTATTAGATTAAATTTATAAACTCTACACAACTACTTTTTTATTTTTACTAAAATGTTAAGTATTTTTTAATTCAATAATAATATCATTGGCATTTTCATTTCAGATGGTTTATTTGAATTACCTTGAGTTTTTTTTATACCTAGTAAGCTTGAATTAAGAGTAAGATATAAAGACGTACGAATAATAAGTTAACAATATAAATTATAGTAAGTAAGAAATTCCATCAAAATCAATAGGAGTTATTGCATGCATTAATAAATAATTAGACATTGATTAACAATCAATAGAGCCAAATAAGGATTATCACTGACTATTATGAGGATTAAGGATTGTCGCCGCACAAAAATATCCTGAAAAGCAAATTTCTCGTGAGCTCTACCTAATTAAGTCCTGCGATTCATCCAACTCGGTCAAATGAAGTAGCTATTCAAAAAATAACATTCGCGAACCAAGTCACGATCTAGATAAAAAAAGAGGAACAATAAATCCTAATCCTACCTTATCCGCTTCAACTTATGAATAAACCGCTACAAACTGAACACATGAACACGTAAAATATACCAATATATTGCACAGGGGGCACTCACATGATAGATTCACGTAACACACACACTGGGATTCATAGCACAGTACACGGCGACGCGTAAGACGGACAGACAGTCGAAACGGCGGTTTGGTACTGCCGGATCGCCGGAGTCGGCGCCCTGGCTCCCCCGCACCATTCCCCGCTTCAGCTTTCAACACTGAAAACACCCCTGATTTTTTCAGCACTGTAGAGGTGAGTTACAGTTTTGATAAGTAACTAACGCCTACAATACTGTAGTACCGTAGTAGCGTAGGCTCTAGTGCCGTAGGCCGTAGAACTAAAACGTGAAATCGGCGTCACGTAAGTATAAATAAATTTCACAGGAGAGCGAAAAAGCTTGCTGTTTCCAGAGGTTAGGTTGTTCTTTGGAAACCATGCAGTTACTTTGCTCCTGCAAAGTAGAGTACCACCGGGATCATTACCAAGCCTCCGTAGTACGTCCATCTGTCTATCTGTCAGCGGACTGTGTATCTCGTAAACCGTAATTAACAGATAGAGAGTCGAAATTGTCACAGAATGTGTATTTCTATTGCCGCTATAACAACAAATAATAAAAAAACCCTTCAGGTACCTACGGAACCCGAAAAACGAGGTTAAAAGAAAAAAGTTAGAAATATCATGAAAATAATGAAAACCTGTGTTAAACCTTTTGTAGATTTCAAATTCGAAAAAGAAAGGTAAAATAATTAATGTAGCATAAAATTGATATTTCATATTCCAGTAACAATTCAATTCATCAGTAATTTCGCTAGGCATTGAAAGATGACGATAGAGCTTCGGAGTGAAAGCTGAACGAAAAATGAAATTAGGCTCAGTCTCGACACCGTCACACCTCATTTGCTCACATTTACATAATATTCGTGCTGCTTGCTAACTTGGAAAACTAGCTTTATTAATGGCAGAAACTAAATATCAAGAGAGATGTATGAAACTTTGAAATAAACTGGCCATGAAATAAAGTAATACGAAATGCTTTGAGAGGGCCATAGATAGCGACCATGTCTCGGATACATACTGCTTACTAGATGATGCCCGCAGCTTCGCCCGCGTGGATTGGTCAGATCCCCTGCAGCATTAGGATTGAGGAGTTAGAATTCAAATTTTTTTATGGAACAATGTCACAAAGTTCCCTTAACGATTAAAATTACGCAAATCGGTTCAGAAATCTCGGAGATATCAGTGTGCTTAGGTCGAAAAACAACTCCATTTTTCAAAGTCGGTTAAAATAGTAGCCTATGCTATGTTACTCCTTATGTTAATCCTCTACTTGTCTGTGAAAGTCCCCTCAAAATAATAGCCATTCCAAAGATTAGCCCGTTCGAACATACACGACACTTCAATTTTATTTATTAGTATAGATGCCACTGGCCACTTCAAGTACCTACTGAGAAATTTTGGACGAGATGACATCTCAAAGCTTCCCGAACGCTGCCCAGCCGAGTTACATTGGCTGCCGTGGCCAAAATTCGGTCAAGATACCATCAACATTTGCGTTACAAGGTCTGTTATATAGTCAGAAAATTGACAACTGTAGTAAATGTACAGCGCCGTAACGCCGAGGTACTCAAACTTGGCTGCCGATACTCCGTAGCCACTGACCTCTATTCATTTACACGCTGGACCTGCCGTTGCCAAAACCATGAAGACAACTTAATGCAAAATGTCAGTTTTAATTCCCAGTACCTACGATTCTAAGCAATATAAAAAAACCGGCCAAGTGCGAGTCATACTTGCGTACCGAGAGTTCCGCACTCGGGTATTTTTTCCGACATTTTGCACGATAAATGAAAAACTATGTTTTAGAATGTACAGGTAAACCCCTTTCATATGATACCCTACTTGGCATAGTTATCTTACTTTGAAAAATGAAACACATTTTAATTTTTTTAACCACAAATTCACGGTTTTCAGATTTATTTCTTTACTTGTGCTATAAGACCCTCCTACCTGCCAAATTTCATAATTCTAGGTTAACGGGAAGTACCCTATAGGTTTTCTTGACAGACACGACGGACGGACGGACGGAAGACGGACATACAGACAGACAGACTACATAGTGATCTTATAGGATTCCGTTTTTCATTTTAACCGGGACCCTAATAACTGTCGTTTTGTGTCTTCCAGCGCACTTGTATAAGTAAGAACATTTCAATGTAGGTAGCTGAAACTCTGTAGTAGCTATAAACTTGTTTTGGTGATGATCGTAAACTGGAATATATTCCTCGGTACCTCTCTTCGGGCCCTCCGCCATTTGTCGCCAAATTGCTAATAAATAGCCGAATAAATTTTATAGACGACTTACTTGAATCAACTGTATCACGAAATGGCCACTTGACTGCGTCAGTTTTAGTGGTGACATAAAACATAATATTATAATAATGTAATCGTAATAAAACACGGATACTTGAGCAAACTTTTACATTCGGGATATAGAGGGGGCTAGTGCTGAAGTTGTGATTATCACTTTGTTACAATCGGAATTATTTGTGATTGGCTGAATTTATCGCATTTGTGAAGATACGGGTGGTCACTAGTTATAATTGATAATATTATATTTGCCGATTGCATTGGAATATTTTGATTTCAAATTGGATTATTGCATTTACATATTAATCTTTAAAACTCAAAGGGTTTTTTTCAATACCTTTCACAAAGCCACTCTCACTTTTTCAACTAACTCACTTGAATTCACTTGAAGAGTAATAAATATTTCAAGTTGTACCTGTCCAAGTCAATCGATTCAGACTCCAATGCAGCACAATCGATGTTTAATTCATAACATTGCCGATGCCAACGACCCGTGTATATGACTTTATATATTAGTGTGCATACATATTCCACAGATACTTTTGCTTATAATAGGTATGTGTATAGGGTATAACTGAGGAGACTTGCGGTAGTGAAGAGATGCAGGAGGCTCTCGCGTTACGTCATCACACCCCTCCCGCACCGCTCCACTCCCTCAGGAACCTACTCAGATAGATAGATAGACAGAACACTTTATTGCACACAACAACACATGAAAAGGAACACAACACAGAAAAAACAATTGTGTGCAAAGGCGGCCTTATTGCTTGGAGCAATCTCTACAAGGCAACCTTTTCAGTTACACGTTATGCCAGTTAGATTTTGGCAGTCCTTGGAAAGTTTGAGAAAGGGGCTAATTTTTTAAGCGAACTTCGTAATTTAATTTTTTATTCAATTAAGAGTTAGCGAATCTATGGCTTGGCAAGTTTATTTATGCAGTCAACATCTTCTGTATATTTATATAATTTACTCGTTGAGGGATAAAATCCAATAAAGGTGCACAGTTTCCAGGCGGCACTACCCGCCTGAAGTTAAATAAATATAGCCTGCAACCATTGATCAGTTAACACCAAAGATACATTAACAGATATCTACTACAAATTTTAAAAGAAAAACTCATCGGTTCGATTGCGGTTGAACGGCAGCTAAAAATATGTCACGATCGCAATCATCTCTGATTGGTTGATGCTCGCTTACTATTGGCTAGAATGTATTGTTGCAACAAGAATACCATAAATGCAGCCAATCACAACGATTGCAATTGTAATAATGATTGATGCAGTTTTCCCGCATTGAAAATATTCTTTATTTATTCTGGCAGGACCTTATGTTTTATTCACCATCTAATTTTATTCATAACACATTCTTAAGGTTATAAAGAAATCTGTGCAAATAATATCCATATAATTTGTAATCCTACATGAATATCTAGTTTCTTTGTACACCGATGGCTGCAACTGCTACGAAAGTCGAAAGAGGCTTCGGTGGAAGTCTTGCCGTGAAATAATATTAGTCTACCGCCCACTTCCTTTATATCCGCCTGAAAGAAACCCGATGCGCCGGAATTTCTACCTGTTTCTCTTTTAAAATACCTATAGCTAACTTTTTCTTTTTGGCTCGACGAGATAATTCAGGCGAAAAACTCAAATAAAACTTTCGTCATTTCTCGACGTGCCAGAGGCTGTCCATCTTTGGTGCATCATTTCAAATATGATCAACTAGCTAGTGGTTAAGACGTCAGCTTTCTATTGGGAGGTCGAGAGTAGCACACCGGGCACGCACCTTCTTTTTAATTCATAGACCAGCGCTTGGCTGCAATCAAACTTGCAAGTAAGTGATGATACAGCCCAAGATGGAGCGCGCTTGCCTAGAAGATGCCTATTCACTCTTGAAGGTACCCATAATAAAAGTGGAAGGGAAAACTGATGCCAGAAGGGCGTTTCACATCTTAGCGGCTCGGATTAGAAACGAGGAAGCAAATCGCTTGTGTGTCCGGGGAATTTCAACTACGTACGGATGCAGACTTTGATGATGCCTTGCGGTAGTCGCGCTTGGCTAGAAGACCAATAGCTCAGTGAAGAATAACATCGTGAGGAAACCTGCATGCCCGAGAGTTCTCAAAACCCTAAAAATGTCTTCCATTTGTTCAAATAAACCGTGAACTCCTTTCGTGTAGACGTCAATACCCTTACATTGATCTGACTATCAAAATACTGTCTTAAATCTGATGTTTACATGGTAAATAGTGGATGCAATTTAATTCGCATTTTACGACACATAAAAATGTCTGGGATGATCGTGTAATACCTATATTTTATTCTGTTTTTACTGTCCATTGAGATGGTATGATTAGGGATTAATTTGGGTTTTATGTGGATATAACAAAGGATAGATATGTTGATAACAAGCAAAGGGCACATAACTTGCTCTAACCATCCATCGTAAGGAAACCTACATGCCTGGGAGTTCCTCATAATGTTCGCAATAGTGTGTCAAGTTTGTCATTCAGCACTGGGCCAGCGTGCAGCGTGGCGGACTGTGCTCAGTAGTGGCACCGCAATAATAGGCCAGCGATGGGTTGATCATCACACTATCACACTTCACATCACATCACACTAATATTATAAAGCTGAAAGTTTGTGTGTATGCGTGTTTCTCTTTCACGCAAAAACCTTTGGAGTTTGGACGGATTTGGTTGATATTTGGATAGGTGTGTGTACCTAGAGTTATAAATTCTTATTATACCTATTAATAGTTTGTCCATGCTATTCGTGTACCGAAATTAAATAAATAAAAAATAAAACAAATAAAAAGTATTTATTTGTAAAAAAAATCTATTCCTATCTTTCTACGCTTTTGCCCAGCGATGAAATCCAATAAAAGGTTTCCATTAAAAATATGTTTCAAATACAGCAATAGATAAAAGTAAAACCTATTACCGTATTATGAATTCAATAATTCATTTCCAAGTAGAATATTTTATCAGTTTCTATCAAAGATACAACTAATTGTTAGATGGAGCAATTATGCACAAGCATCTTTATAAGTGAAGCCTTAAAACATCTGCTCTCTAGTGATTCTAATTACTGGAACGGAAGGTTTGAATTTGGCAGTCTAATCATACGAGTATGTGTATGTGTGATTATTGACTACTCAAATATACTACAATAAACAAAACAAAACAAAACTACGTCAAGAAAATGATTGAGGTAATTTATATTGTTTGTAAGTAAATAACATTTGGTGTTGTTGACAGTTGAATGTTTTTTTTTTTGTAAGTAAATTTCGAAAATATAAGTGACTTATATAAACCATTCTTTGATTGTGGTATTTTTATAGTAAGACTATTAGTGTGCTTACTAAATACTTGCAACTTACTTATGTTGCTAGTATTATTGAAGTGTCTTGAGACTCGTTTATTGTTGTGCAGAAGCAGATGGCGAACCGTCTTAGCTGTGCCTTTTTGTGGGGTCAAACCTTCGGCCTAAAAGATTGAAACCATGATATTTTGACGTGGGGCTTATTTTGATGCACAGCTGCAGTGATAAGTCAGGTGATGTAAACTCGTCACCAACCTTTTCGTCGATGACGTCAGGGATCAGATATAGTTATCAGGAAAGTATATACTTAATTTAGTTTATCGATAACCGTCTACGTATTTGCTTTAGTCCGTGGCGTCAATATGGTTTCAAAAGGGAGAGCGGGTGGCGCGCCAAACGTCGCAATCAATAAGGGGTATATTTTTACCACATTTTATTCTTCTCATTTTCTACTAGATGATGCCCGCAGCTCCGTCCGTGAAGGTTAAACTTTTTAAAAATCCCATGGGAACTCTTTGATTTAAAAAAAAAAGTAAACTATGCCCTTCCCTGGGATGCAAGGTATCTTCGTACCAAACGTCAAAATTGGTTAAGTGGATGAACCATGAAAAACTAACAGACAGACAGACAGACACACTTTCGCATTTATAATATTGGTGTGAATGTATTGAAGTATGGATAAAGATATTATTTCATTACATCTTCGCTTTAACAGGGCTCTCTCCGTCACTCGTTTCCACTCGTGTCATACAATCGTAGTTCCAATTTCATTTGAATATTAAACAACCAAAGTCCATGAAATTTTGCAGACATATTCTAGAAACTAATATCTGTGTCTGTGGTGTTTTAGGTTTTTCTAAAAATATGTAGTTTTAAAATTACAGGGACTCAAAGATTTGTATGTAAATTTTTAAGACCGCGTAACTTTCAAATCGAATATTTTAACGGAAATCTGGAAAACCACAGACATAGATATTAGTTTCTAGAATATGTCTGCAAAATTTCATGGACTTTGGTTGCTTAATATTCAAATGAAATTGGAACTACGATTGTATGAAACGAGTGACGGAGAGAGCCCTTTTAAGGGTTTAGGCCGTAGTGCACCACACTGGCAAATTGACAGACTTCACACAATTTTGAGAACATTAGGTATAGGGGATACTAAGGCATGTTTTCTTTCACCATTAAAGCAAGTTGTACATTTACCGAACAGTTAGTGCTAGCTACTAACTAAGCTATCACCACTTTATTACTTTTTTTTATTACGATACAACTTTTAACTACAATCGTGATGCAGTCTAAGATGGAAGCGGGCTAACATGGAAGGGATATGGCCCTACCCCTGATCGGTTTCTAACTTGCTACGCAGCATCGTACCGCAACGCTGAACAACTTGGCGGCACGGCTTTGCCAGTAAGGTGGTAACTAGCCACGGTCGAAGCCCTCAACACCAGAGCAGACCAAAGACACTTTAGAAAAACTAGAATTTGTAGAAACTCTCAAATTGCCCCTGCCAGGAACCTTCCACTGATAAGACTACAACTTTCATCTCTGCGCCAGGGAGGTCGTCAAAAAATCTATTTTTTAACCCCCGACCCAAAAAGAGGGCTGTTATAAGTTTGGCGTGTGTGTATCTGTGTATCTGTCTGTGGCATCGTAGCTCCTAAACTAATGAACCGATTTTAAATTAGTTTTTTTTGTTTGAAAGGTGGCTTGATCAAGAGTGTTTTTAGCTATAATCAAAGAAAATCGGTTCAGCCGTTTAAAAGTTATCAGCTCTTTTCTAGTTTTCTTATAGAGGTTTTTATGTCGGGGGTTTTTAAATTTTGAGTTATTTTAATTTAGTCGGCTGCACGCACTTTTTCAGTTAAATCGGCGCACGTCACCGGGTCCAGGAGATCAAAGGCCATTACGTTTATAAAGGCCCCGACTTCCGCTTTCTAATTAGATTCGTTCCGTATCGCAAGAAACTGTACGTTTTATTTATAGGCGTTCGCAGACTAACGAGAAAAATGTTTGAAAAAAAATCCAGCCTACGTGCTACTCAGCTCAGCACTGTGACACAGAGTAGATAGATGCCTATATAAAACTGATCAGGAGTATATGGGTTTAATAAAAATCTGCCAAATCTGTCATAACCCTTCCAAGTTAGCCCGCTTCCATCTTAGACTGCATCATCACTTACCACCAGGTGAGATTGCAGTTAGTTGTATTTGAATAAAATAAAATAAAAGAGTGCAAAATATTTTTTTTTAGTTTTGAAATATTTTCACGTTTTGGGTGATAACTATAAAAATATTTTTGCAGTTAACGGCTTTTTAATTAAGCTCTACACTTTTCCTTCCTCCTTCCTCCATCCGTCCTTTTAAATCCGACTTTTTACTATCATTTTCCATCTGTTTTTCATCTTTAATCTGAGTAGTCACCTTAATTTCTGTTCCGATAGCTCACAATTAGGGCTGTCAAAGAAAAACGAAAATTGGAAAAGCAAATTTTGTAAATGAGCCAATATTGTGCTGAAAGCTTTTTACAGAAGGATTTACGACGCAAAACTTTCAGTGGCGGCTCATGGCGCGAAACAAAGGGGCATAAGTACCTACCACAATATCGCGGGATTAAAATGCCCCATCTAATAGAAACAGAAATAGAAACATTTTTAGGGTTCGCTGAAATATTATAGTAAAATTGTTTTTCTGTCGCTTGGTTTATTTTAATGTTTTAGTACATCACATCACACTAATATTATAAAGGCGAAAGTTTGTATGTGTGTGTGTGTGTGTGTATGTTTGTTACTCCTTCACGCAAAAACTACTAGACGGATTTGGCTAAAATTTGGAATAGAGATAGATAATATCCTGGATTAGCACATAGGCTACTTTTTATCCCGGAAAATCAAAGAGTTCCCACGGGATTTCAAAAAACCTAAATGCACGCGGGCGAAGTCGCGGGCATGGCTAGTTAATTATATTCATGAACTCAGAATTTTCTCCTCTTTCATTTGACATCCCACTCGATACAATAGCAAAAAAAAATTTGAAGACCTGCACTTTTTTTGATGTAACATCCGTTAGGTCAATTATTTAGAATAAAATATAGCCTATTTCACCCGGACCTTTACAACGAATCAATTGACACCTCATTCGTCAAAATCGGCCCAGTAGTTTAGACACAGAATCTGGATACAAACACACATACATACATACATAGACTGCTAAAAGCCTTCCTTTTGGCTTTGTTGTAGTCAAGTAAAAATACAACAATCATGATGATTGATCAGAAATTATTGATTATATTAGCGCTATGATTGGATGCTGACTGCCCTGTCTCGCGCCGGTAGTTGTGGACGGACGGGCAATCCATCATCGCGCAGAATTGGAAAGTAATCAAACTAACTTTCCCGAATCCTCGACGCGCGTCCTAATTGTACTGTGTACCTAACGGTATCTTTCGTCATTTATCAAGAATCATTTCACCTACTTTTATATACTTACTTAATTGATTTTCAATATACGTCTCCGTATTCTTCGAATTACGCTAACCCACCTAGGTGGAGTTTGCTTTAAGAGTCGCGAACAGCTGGTGTGGGAGAGATTCTTAAAGGCCCATTCGTTCAACCAATTTATATGAAGGTACAGAAGTAGCTTGCGTCCCAGAAATTGACATAGGCAACTGTTTATCCCGGAAAATCAAAAAATTCCCTCGAGATTTTTATACAACCTAAATCGACGACCACGAAGTCGCGGGCATCAGCTAGTTATTATTTTTTTATCTGCGGTTTTTGTGGCACTAAAAACACATTTTCTTTCTTTCTTTTCTTTCTTTCTGAGGGTAAGTTGGTATAATAATTGTTCGATGAGGTAAAACTTACATGATTGTGGGAAACATAGTTGCAGGCTAAAGTTGAAACGTGTAGGTAACTAATGTAAAAGGCAATTACACCCACTAATGGAGAAAGTAACGGTACGCTGCAGCTGTACTACACATCGGAATGCAATTTCGTTGAGGAATTCCACTCGAATGCAGTTAATACGTGTAGCAGTTTACGCTCATTTTATTAGTATAGTTGTAGGTATTTGTCACTTACTTTAACGAAGTGAACTTACAGTTTATAGCTGCACCAAGTTCAAAAAACCGCTCTAATGTGGTAAGTTAAAAAAAAATACAAAAAAAAATTCGTACTCTACCGTACTCTACTCAATGACTATGACTATGACAGAGAGCTTTACAATCTCAGAATAAATAAAGTGGCGTGGCGCTTTTAAAATCAATGTTTATAATGTTACCCCACAAGCTAGCTAATTTTTCTCGGCTCTTGTTCATGTCTGGACGTCCCTCCCGTCCCTTAAAAAGAATTTTATTTGATTTTCTAATTCAATATACAATTTTGTATCAATATTCTACACCAAATACCAAAATATCAGGTTTTTAACTCTCTTCGTTTATAAGACACGTGATTCGCGGACAAACAGACAGACAGAAGAGTGACATTTATAGGGTTCTGTTTTACCTTTTGGCTACGGAACCCTAATAATGAGCAAGTTTCGCTTTACAAAATATTGAACATAAAGTAACAAGAAAAGTCCTATTTACGTAAAAAAGTCACATACAACTGATTTTCTGGACCAAAATAATCTCACAACGCCAAAGTCGCTTTGAAGTTACCAAAAATAATAAATCATTTTCAACATTTTCACGCCTTCCAACAAAAGGGATTTTTGTACGAAAATAAATAAACCAACAATTAAATTTTGTTTCAACAAAGAAAACCTATGTCACAAGAAACTGTTTGTGTGTAAAATGTAAATAGTATATTGAGCATGATTACTTTCAAACGTTCTCACAAGTTGTAGAACTTAATAGATAGAGAGTCAGTGGAAAATTCGGTAAGTATGGTTATTGCGTCGTCGATATTCATTTACAGAGTTCTGAAGCTCAGAAACAAGGTAAAAGTGGTGTCATTACGATGTTCAGCTACTGCTGATTTTTCAAATAAAATAAGAAAATTTAAAAAGAAAAGCTTTCATACATGATTTGCTTGTGTCTGGTATTTACTATTATAATATTCATTTGAATATAATATGCTTTACAAAAATCATTTACCAGCCGTCCAACCCTTGTCATTCTGATAAACCAAAAAGTCAAAAACAAGAATTGAGTGGTATGGGATCTGGTGGCGAGAGTTAATGGAAGTCTTAAAGGAACATGTTTAGTGACAAAGTTGCCACACATAGTGTAGGTAAAAACACTATCATATAAATAATAAAAATAAATAATTTCAACTTCTGACAAACGCACGGTTAGGCGTTTCTGCCATCAGCTCTTTGACCTTGTCGGCGCCCTTTGTGAAAAATATACATTTCTAAGAAGCAAAGCTGTAATGACTGTGAGGCAATTCGAACAACTTAAGTCTTTATTCCTATATCTTTGTTCACACTTTGAAACTACATGCTTTTGCTACGAGAAAATGTTTCAAATCTCAGAAAAATGGAACGTGATATTTATCTTTAGAGGAATTTCTGGAATGTACTTAAGAGAACTTTCTTTTAAGTACTGAGAAGCAGTTAGGGGTTAACTGCAATGGAATGAATTGAAATGATGTATAGAAGCAGGCGTTATTTTGCGGAGGTCCATGTATACAAGAAGCCAAAACCTTAATCACACTTCACACTTCACACTATAATATTATAAAGGCGAAAGTTTGTATGTGTGTGTGTGTGTGTGTGTATGTTTGTTACTCTTTCACGCAATAACTACTGAATGGATTTGGCTGAAATTTGGAATGGAGATAGACAATATCCTGGATTAGCACATAGGCTACTTTTTATCCCGGAAAATTGAAGAGTTCCTACGGGATTTTAAAAAACCGAAATCCACGCGGGCGAAGCTGCGGCCATCTTCTAGTTTGATATAATCCACTAAATCAAACAAATCTGTATGGTGCAACGTGCAGCATGTGATTTGCACCGCCCGCCCGCCCACTGATGAACATGCAGGAAAAGCCAGCCACCAAGCAAGCCATACGCACCACCACCACGCAGCACCACACAAATCCCAACACCACTCAACGCACGTTTCGCCCCGACACCGGAGCATCCTCAGGAAAAGTAGACCTTACAATGCCAAATTGCAAATTCAAAATACTTTAAAATTTGATGTTAAAATACTTTAAAAAAATAGAGTTTTTTTTTTTAATTTTTCCTTCGTAGTTTTTTATGGTATCTTATCAGTAATCATCAGTACTATCACCTGTTTTCATTTTTGCTAGCGTTCTGGTTACACTCTACATATAATGTATAGACATATAGGTTGATTCTGTATTTTCTAGCAATTTTAATGAATCATTACAGGAATTATGGTTGTTGACGCAATAAGTCGCCTGGGCCACGGAGGCTGTTGCGGGGCTATCGCTCATTAGCGGTGAGCCCTATTACGAGGAATGTTCCAATCATTAGGTATTAATAGCACTTGAGTACGGAATTAATTATGAAATTCTACGTCGTTTCTAATTGACTGTTTACGACGGAGCCAGAGTGATTTGGAGTGAAGAAACTCTCGGTTTTTGACATCTGTCAAATATTTGGATGATTTCAGGATCCAACCTAGAGTGTCGCTCTGGTTCACTCTGACCTCTGACTCTGACTGATTTAGTACTTAAATGTACTCTCTTGAGTCCAAGGTCCAATGCTGAGAAGTTAGCTTTTTTTTTTAATTTATAGACTAGCGCTTGGCTGCAATCAGACCTGCTAGCAAGTGATGATACAGCCTAAGATGAAGCGCGCTTGCCTAGAAGTTGCTTATTCAGTCTTGACTTGAAGGTACCCATATTAAAAGTGGAAGGGAAAACTGATGCCGAAGGGCGGTCCATAGTCTAGCGGTCCGGATCAGAAATGAGGAAGCAAATCGCTTCGTACGTGTACCCGAGGAATTTCAACTACCTACGGATGCAGACTTTGCAGTACAATGGTAGAAAGATGAAGGAGGAACCAGGTCAAAGAGCTCTTGTGCACACTCTTCGAAATACATATAATAATATATGATAGACAGGCAACTTTGCGCCGATATGTTCTAAAATTTGAAGCTTAGTAATTCACCGGGCTTCTTGACCAATGAGTCTTCTAGCCCGGCGATCCACCGATTCCAATGCTTCAAGTTGGTACTTGGCAGAGCCATTCCATAAATGGCTGCTTTCTCAAAATTGGACTTATCTAGTAGAAAAATCTTGAACTTAAATACCTACATCTAATTACGTAGGTCGGTTTCTTAGCATGAACTAGATCCTCAGCTCACAGTGAAGGGGCTTCAGGCTTATTTTAATCTCGGGTCGTAGGGTTAACTTGTTGTAATCCTTTTAGTATTCCCCTTAACTTATATTAAACACTTTTACCAAGTAACTAGGCTAGCGAAGTTGAGCCTTCGTTGTTATTATTAACTTGAGATGAAATGCTGCAAGTATTTCTTTACATTACAAAAAAATCCTGGCAAAGAAAAATTTTAACTTGCTTTTGTTGGTTAAGTCAATTTTAAAGAATCAGAAATCTTTTTGTACATTTTTAAGGGTTCCGTACCCGAAAGGTAACCTATTACCTATTACTAAGCCTCCGCAATCCGTTCATCCGTCTGTCTGTCAGCGGGCTGTATCTTGTGAACCACAATAGGTAGATAGTTGAGGTTTTTACAGAATGTGTATTCTATTACCACTGTAAAAACAAATAATAAAAATTTCAAAATGGCCGCAATGAAAATTAAAAAGTACATAGTTTTATTATCTTATACGATGGCACCATCGTATATAAGATAATAAAACACAGATACTCTGATGTTGCCTACGAGCCGTTCGTGATTCATCATAGATAGGCTTGCGTAACAATTGTTTAAAATTGCTCGTTTACCTATACCACGTATTTAGGTACGAAACGAAAGGTTATAATTATTTTAACTAGGAAAAGAGTTAATAGTTCTGTACGCACACACCCCCACAACGCGGGCAGCGGGCAGGCCGGGCAGGTTATCGCCACAGCACTTATTCAGCCGGTGAGAGGTCGCTTATTTACGACTACTCGCTAAGGCGTTCCCACAAGAACGTAACGTAGGCTTACCAACGTTTTCAGGGTACTGTACCTCAAAAAGGAAAACGAAACCCTTTTATAGGATCACTTTGTTGTCTGTCTGTTTGTCCGTCTGTAAAGAAAACCTATAGGGTACTTCCCGTGGACCTAGAATCATGAAATTTGGCAGGTAGGTAGGTCTTATAGCACAAGTAAAAAAAAATCCGAAAACCGTAAATTCGTGATTACATCACAAAAAATATTAAAATGTGTTCATGAACAAATAAATAATAATTAGTGTTTTCAATTTTCCAAGTAAGATACCAAGTGGGGTAAGTATCTAAATATTTTTTAAATACATATCAAATATTATTTCGAAATGTCCTTGAAATGTAGGTAAAAACACTATCATAAAGAATGATAAAATTATAGTGCGGTATTATATGACAGGGCTTTATCTAAAACAGATTTTTATTATTTGTTATGCACAATAGTTCTTGATTTATCGTGCAAAATCTCGGTCAAAGTATTCGAGTACGCAACCCTCGGTGCGCGAATCTGACTCGCACTTGGCCGGGTTTTCCTTATTTTTCCTAACACCTTAACATATTATTATTATGTATGTACCTACAAAGAATAAAGAGCTCAATAGATGGACGGAAATCCGAAAGGTCGTAGGTTAAAATCCCAGAAGCTGTTCTATTTTTGTACGCTCTGCCTATTTGTAAAAGCCTTACGCTTAGGAATCAATAATAATTACTATATAAATCGTTGGTGTGAATAAAGGGATATTAGCCTAATAATATCTTAAATCAAATGAACCGTTTACTGTAGCGGTGCAATTAGTCAACTTAGGAAAAACTTGAAATACCTAGGTACTTATATTATTACTTGTTCTCGACTTCTATCGCTGCTTAATTTTCTAAACACTGTTTTAACAATTGTAAGGAATACATAGTAGGTACTTATGTAAAGTTTCTTATAAAGAAACAAGCTGAATTCGCTATAATCCACCAAAACAGACAAATCTGCATTGTACAACGTAAAGCAAGCGATATGCACCGCCTGTCTTCCCACGACTAAAGAAGCAAGAAAAGCAAGCAACATACAGCACCAATACACAAAAACTATACAAATCTTTTAAAGCACACAACGTACGACGTTTCACTCCCATAGCATCCAAGTAGGAGATATAGACTCTACAATTCACAATTGCAAAGCATGTTGCGATGTCGGAGTGAAACGTAAGGACTTGCTCGTAAGTTGAGTGTATTTTAGAAGATTTGTGTGGTTCTAGAAGATTCTACTAAGAAGGGGAAATTCAGTTTGGAAAGGCAAAATGCTATAAATCGTACTGGGTGTGTTTTGGTCGGCTAAATACAAAGCCGATATCGCTGGATAACCGGCACTACCCAATCAGTTTGCAAAATTTCAGCAAAAATGCGCTCGTGTTTCGACGTGCCTGGAACTTCGCCCGAAGGCTGCTGGATTAATTTCGGAACGTGTTTTCTCAGTGAACATGACGTATGAATACCAAAACACTATGCAGTTTTAGGTGGAAACGTACGAATCTTGCTTCTTTATCAGCATTTAGCTATCCATTATCCTGACTTTAAATCTTTTTCGCAAACGATCAGCCTGATTAGATAAGGCTAGCTTTTAGTTAAAAAAATAGATTCCGACGAATTGAGAACCTCCTCCTTTTTTGGAAGTCGGTTAAAAAGACATTGGCATTGATCATGATGTTTTCTCTAAACTAAATTTAGAGTATCTGTATCTTTTTTTTTTAGTAAGTATTGTTAAAAAAGGACGGAAGATGATTTTAAAATTAAAGACTTAACTATAAGTAGTTAACTGTACAAAAAACAATAAGCTCACGCTTGGTGGTTTGACTGTTTTAAAATAAATTAAGTTTGTCTGTCTCTTTCTTAATACATTGGTATTAATATTGGTATACAAAATTACAAATACTCTGAAATGTTGCGATCAGAATCAAATTATTATCCCAAGAAAAGTGATTAATGGAAGGGGTCAGAATTCAGGCCTCTCAATCATGAGGAATACGAGGTAAAGAAACTAGCAATGTGAATGCGTTCTAAGTTAGTTTAAGTTAGTACCCTGCGCCTCCCCACGGACAGTGACTATCTCCATCTGACAGCTGATAGCCTGATAGCAGTAACAGTTTATTGGCTAAGAGTACGCCCACACCCTCAGTGTAAACTCATTATTCAATGTGGCTATAGGAGGTTCTTCTGCAGTGTTAAAAAAGTCAGTGTGCTTGAACCCGAGCCTTGCTTGCCATGTTCAAAAATATCGTGGAATACAGAGCAACGACGGGATTTCTCGAATAAAAATCGAGCTACTCGATAACGATCAATTGAACAATCGAAAAATCGATTGTTTTCGATTATTACTTAGATTAGCCGCTGTGCAATATAGCGAACTCTACACTTTGACTATGAAATATACACACACAGGCATTTAAAGTATAAATAAATTTTAAATTACGTTGCAAAATTTTTAAGTAGTTCACTCATATTATTATGATTAATAGTGTGGTGATTAGTTTTATAAAGAATCTAGTTGAAATATTAGGGTCATAGTTCATTAGAGTCACGCTCTCTAAAGAACATTAATTTTGTAACGTTTCTTGATTAAGTGTGGTATCTTTACCACACTTTATCACACTTATCAAGAAACTAAGACTGAGACGAAAGTTTAAGACTGAGCCGCAAAACAAACAGATCTTTACAAGAGTAAAGAGCTGTTTGTTTTGCGTCTCAGTCTTTTCATAATCAAACTATGAAATTAGAACAGGACGAATGAGTACTTATTGTAATAAGATAAAACACAATCTGTGATGGATGGGCGTGGATTTCCATACCGGGAATATGTCTGTATACGTAAAACAAAATTTCTTATTATTTGTCATAAGGACTTCTATGGACATACGCCCACTACATCAGCTCCGTAGCGTCAGTGGCTTACCACGCTCGCTGACGCTATGTAGTTAGCGTAAGTCCATAGAAGCCCATATAAAGAATACTAACCGCACGAGGCGAGACGGTGCAGTTCTGGTGCCGGGCGGCTCTAATGAGCTATGACCTTTATACCTTCGTTATGGTGCGAGGCGCGCAAATGTGCCGTTTGCGTGATCACACGCGGTGCGCTCGGACGCGAATGTGCGGTTAATTATAGCTTTTAATGTCATTATATTTATAGCCACTGCTGTTTTCATTTATAACGGTTGAAAAGATTAATTTTCTTTTACTTGTTTTGAAATCTCGTCGTTTTTAAATACTTTTTATTAGCTTGACTTATCCGTATTTCGGTTTCAGTAGAAAATGGTAATGGACATTTTCAAATCTCTAAGCGATCTTAAAATATGCGATGTCAGCGTAGTGCTTAGGACTTCGGCTTCGTATTCGGGGATTCTGAGCTTCCATCCCGAGTATGTACCTAGGTAATCGACCACGCTGGCCAAGTGCGAATAGGCAGACATATTTTTTTATTCGGATACAAGTTAGCCCTTGACTGCCATTTCACCTGGTGATACGTGATGGTGTTAGATGAAAGCGGGAAAACCTGGAACCAGTTTTTATGAAGCCCATACTCCATTCGTGGTACCAGAACGCTGATTACAAAAATCTGAAGGGTGTTAACTATCCACGGCCGAAGCCTCCCACCAAACCAGACCAGAGAAAATTTAAAAATAATTAAATTCCAAATTTCCCCTGCCGGCAATTGAACCCGGGACCTCCCACCAACAAGACCACAGCGTTCACAACTGCGTCAGAGAGGTCATCCATTGTCGACCTTCGAGAACATTATGGAGAGCTCTCAGGCAGCAGGTTTCCTCACCATGTTTTCCTTCACCTTAAGAGCAAGTAATATTTAATTGCTTAAAACGCACATAACTCAAAACATTAGAGGTTCGGGTCTGAGATTGAACCTCTGACCTCCCTAGGCTGACCTCTTAACCACTAATCCACCACGAGAGAGAAGTAAGTTGGATTTAAAACGAAAATAAGTAAAATTCAAGTGGAATTGGTTGGCAAGTCCATTGTTTTGTTATCTGGGTTCCCTTCATAGAAATGGCCAACAATGTTAAGACTTCTTTAATTAAAACTTTCCCCCAGTTCCATTGCGTTGTTTATTTGTCGAGCTGAGGTTTTTCTGTACATGTACCCACTTGTGCTCGTAACTACGCTAACGAATGAGCTCGCTCGCACGAACTAACTCGCATCCTTTGCACCTTGCTTAATGCAGTTGGTTGCAAGAATTCACAATAAAATTCCTTTTTTATTCAGTTTCTTAAGACTTTAAATAAGCTTTAAATTCAGGATGCCAGAACTCTGTGTTCAAAATTCGAACGAAGTCCGATTTCGAAATAAGTTGGGCTAGGTAAAGCTAAATTAATTAGCTTCCAAAAGGCTCAAGATGCAAGCGATAAGTATTTACTTTGCGTCCGAGTATAGGCTCTTTCTTTATAAGGTGCAAGTCCGACCACATATTATCACTTATGGGAAATTTAACCATGAGTAAAGATATCTCACCTTTGACGTAACACCCCACTGCCAACTCCTTCCATTTTATCGGATTCAAAAGCGGGCTGTCCGACTTGTGGACAATCCCAAACTAACCAGTTAATAGGCAAGGTTAATAAGTAGAGTGAATAGGCAACTTCTAGACAAGCGCGCTCTATCTTAGGCTGCATCATCACTTGCTAGAAGGCCTGATTGCAGCCAAGCGCTAGTCTTAAAAAAAAACTAACCAGTTCTTTAGAAAGCCTGGCGCATGTGCCTGATGTAAGCTCCCTTCGCGTGTTCTATCGCCTTTATAAAAGGGAGTGTTCTGACGAGTTGTTTGACCTTATTCCCTATCCTTTCACCCTCACCAGCGCCTAGCCTGATGCCGCGTCGTAGATGCGGCATTGACCCGAGTTTAGCACGGTTACATGTATATGGACAAACATATTATACTCGTATGGATCACGCTCTTATACGTCGTATTAACCAGTGGCTCCCGGTTTTCATGCTCACTACTACCAACTCTGCATCTTCCGATGTGATTCATATTGCTCAAATATCGTACAAGAAAAACGTATACTTAATCAGGAAATGGAGGGGGGGGGGGAGGGGGGGGGGGGGGGGAGCTGGATCTTAGATGCTCAAATCAACAACTTCACAAAGTGTAATTCAACAAATTTCCTGGAATTCTTTCTTCTAAAAGATCCTTCAAAGTAAAATTTCCAGTACATAGCACAATGTTCATAATAATAATAATAACAAACCAATTCTTTCTCTTTTCGTATTTTCTTTGCGGAATTGCGCGCTTTATTAGTAGTCCGAGAGCTGGTGGACTGTTTGTTCTAAGTGTTTATACACAGATTTTAACAGCTCTTTCATCTCTATATGTGTACATAATAAGTAATCGTTATTTTGAGCTGTTACTTAATTTATCGGCCATCGCCGGCCCCTACTGGCCACAAGTCTCCTTTCAGAATGAAAGGCCATAGTCCGCCATGCTGGCCCAGTGCGGAGTGTCAGATTTCACACACCTTTGACTGAGAACATTATGGAGAATTCTCAGGCATGCTAGTTTCCTCAAACGATTTTCCTTCACAGTTCAAGCAAGTGATATTTAATTGGCACATAACGCCCAAAAGTTAGAGGTGCGTGCGTGGGATCAAACCCCGGACCTTCCAAAAGGATGTCTTAACCACGAGTCTGTCACGGCTCCACTTAGGTAGGTATTAAGCACACTAATAATTCGGCACCAAACTCTTCAACTATTTTTAAATGTAGCTTGAAATAATTTCGATTAAGCAAGATAATAAGTAAACCTGTCTCCACCAACGAAACTAAGCGCTATTTAAGTGTCGTCCGAAGTGAGTAATTAACGCAACTGAAAACAAATTAAAACTGAATTAACAACTTAGGGATCGAAATAAAGTTACTTTTTTCGAGGGCCAATAAACGAATTTCAGTTGGGAGATCTTTTAATAGCAAAAGGTCACACAAAGTCTTCACTTTAGCTTCGCAACCGTTTGAGCTATTATATATCTCTTTATTTCTGATTTAATCACTTAGAAAAACTCCAAGCATAGCTCTCTCCATCACCCGTTGAGGTATTCTGAGCTTTCTTATGAGGCCCATAGTTAGCGACCATGTCTTCGATCCAATATTATGTCATCACTGATAACCACACTGTTCAAAGACTTTGGTCTTCAAGCGCTGAGAAATTTTGGACTAGAAGACATCTTGAAGCTTCCGAGCCAATTTAACCTCTTTCTCAAAATTGGACCTACCTTGCATCCTGTACGAAAATGGGATTTTCAAAAAACCTATGTACAAACTCTCGAACGAAGCCGGGTCGGATCACATAGCTCGCTTATAAAATTGGTGAACTGTGTGTACAGAATTTTATAATAAACTCCCAGAAGATGTCTCTGAACAACTTCAAAGTTTTTATTAAACGTAGCTAAACTTACTGAAAATCCTATTAAAATGTGAAGATCTATGTAAATAAGTACTTGGTAAAAAGCGTGAACTTAATTATTGTTTTAACTTTCAACTAGTTTTTAATGTTATTGTGAGATGGTAATTAAAAAACTGCTCAAGTGCGAGTCAAACCCACACACGAAGAGTTCCGTAGAAGTTTTTTATTTACATTTAATTCTGAGAGCAGATCCGTAGTGATCCAGTGACGATGAGGATTATTTTATTTATAACATTGGCTATACCTAATTTTTAAATATAGAGATTCCATACCATCGTACAAGACATAACACTTTATTTTGTTTTATTTAATTTGGATAGCGGACATTTCGATGTTTTTATTACCTACTTATTCGTTATAGCGGCAATAAGTAAGTAATACACACTCAGTGATAAGTAATATCAATTCTCTCCCGAAATACAGACCGCTTTCACACGACAGACAGGCAGACAGACGGACAGCGGAGGCTTAAGTCCCGTTGGCACTCCTCGGGAACGGAACCCTAAAAAAACAAGTGTAAATTAAAAATTTATAACACTCCCGACAAGTGAAGGTTACAGTAACTAGAAAAGAGCTGATAACTTTCAAACGGCTGAACCGATTTTCTTTGATTATAGCTAAGAACACTCTCGATCAAGCCACCTTTCAAACAAAAAAAACTAAATTAAAATCGGTTCATTAGTTTAGGCGCTACGGTGCCACAGACAGATACACAGATACACACGTCAAACTTATAACACCCCTCTTTTGGGGTCGGGGGTAAAAATAGCTAGAATTACAGATTCCCTAGGTAACTAGAGATAATAGAATACTTTATTTGCCAACTTAGTTAAACAATTACGCGCAAGAGACAGCGTTTAACGTAATCGGAGCTCCAAATAACTCCCTTCCGGGACTTGTTGTTCCTTTATCGGGACTTTTTGGAGCTACGGGTTGATTTAGCTCGCTTTTTCGCTCGCTGCGACGCTTTTGAGCCAGCGATGTAAATCTTTCACTAGATGCGGCGCTTTATAGTAACTAAGTACATATCCGCACATCTGTCCGTTGTAATCCGGTTTGGAAACAACGTTCTCTGTACGTGTCCACCCTTCTTTTTAACCGGACTTCACCCCGAGTGAGGCCGGGTGAATGAAATTTGCTTGAGATACAAGATTTTTTAACCAAAAACGGCAAAGTGAAAATTGCGAATCAACGTATGGAATTACGTAAATATATTTTTTTACACAAACTAAAGAAAGACATTTAAAATTATTATAAAGTAAAATGTGACATGAAGTTGCTAATGATTCAATTTTCTAGTTTCTTATAGTCTTATACGAAGTTAAGTTGTTATGTACGTACGAAGTTGCCTCAAAATTTTACTTAAAATAGAGATTTTTGAAGGGCCTTATCTTTAAAAAAAACAAAAAACCCGACTTCAATAACCACAAGTCTAAAAAGTAAAAAATAGTTTATTTTTTACCGAATATATTATGCAGAGTTAATGTAGTTCTGTATTAAAATTTTTTAGAACTACCGATGTTCGTAGGAACATGTTGTTACTACTACGATGCGCCGCATCTAGTGAAACATTTTGTACTATCGCTGTTTCAAGCGCACTCAGCGATGACGTCCGCTTAAATTATGAGCGCTTATTTTTTGTAATCGGTTTTTTTCAACTCTCGTTAGTCGCTATTATGGTAAATGAAAATTAATGTCTTACCATTTTCGTGTAAGTACTGAAAATTTCAGCGATGAATTTTTCTGCTTAGGTTATAATTTTTCAGCTATTTCCGGTATTTAACACAAAATATCACTATAATGCTTTGCGATTTCTTTCCTGTTTGATCCTAAACCATAATTTTCACACTTCAATTAAAGAATCTCTAAAATGGCCTTATTTTAGGTATTAGCATTGAAACCACTATGTTAGCCCCTGGGCGACTGAAAATGCCAAAAATGAAATATACATACAACAAAACAAGCTTATGCCCGCCACTTCCTCCTACACAAATTTTAAACCCCTTTCCCCTCTTAAGGGCTGAATTTTGAAAAATCCTTTCTTAGCGGATGTCTACGTCATAATAGATAAATATTATAGTCGTGATAGATGCAGATAGCTGCATGCCCAGCCCGATTCGTCCAGTAGGTTGACCTGTGCATTAGTAGATCTGTCAGTCAGTCAGTCACCTTTTTCTTTTATATATGAGTTCTCCAGCCCTCCAGCACGA
The DNA here is from genome assembly GCF_905333055.1 of Maniola jurtina. NCBI lineage: Eukaryota > Metazoa > Arthropoda > Insecta > Lepidoptera > Nymphalidae > Maniola > Maniola jurtina. The sequence continues at coordinate 16,650,340 of NC_060030.1, read as the reverse complement.
TGGACCGATGATATTAAGCGGCTGGCGGGAAGTGGCTGGATGAGGAAGGCTGAGGACCGGGTGTGGTGGCGCTCTATAGGGAAGGCCTATGTCCAGCAGTGGACGTCCACAGGCTGATGATGATGATGATGATGATGAGTTCTCACTTTGTAACTAAAATTTAAATACATGAAAAATAAAATTATAATTTCCAAAGGTAGGCTATCATGACAAAGCAGCCAGTCGAACATTATAAAAGTAATAAACTCATAATGCAAAAGCTCTAATTTAAATCTCTTGAATAGCTTTCCCGAAGCTGACACATCGCAACAGCAATAAACCACGTTACCACTCACCGGCTAGAGCACTCGTAATTAATTTATTTGTAAGACGGGCTTTGTATCCGCGGGGCGCTAAGATTTATTGCCTTGCGAGAATTACCAAGATAATAAAGATTTTTTGGCGCAAGATAGGAATAAATATTCCTGCTTCGATACGAATAAAATGCAAACATTTTACGCAATAAGTCCAGGACTATTTTCAATCAGTCTTTTTTTATTCCGTTTTGGGTTCCGTATTTCTAGAGAAAAAAGAACCTTTATATGTTTGGTTCGCTGGCTACCTGTCTATCGAGACTCAAGACCCAACAAGGGAATCAAAATATGGATACCTATTTATCTACTTCCCGTTGACCTAGAATCAGGCATGTCTTATAGCTCAAGTAATGGGAAAAATCTGAAAACTGTGAATTTGTGGTTAAGTATATCACAAAAAACTTATCTCTCGAGACTTTAAGAGCTGCATTCCCTTCTACTGCCACCGTAGAGAACCTACAATGGACATTTAACCTGGAGCCAGACCACACAGCTACAGTGATATTTCTTGTACGATGTCACGGAACTCTTGGTATGCGAGTCCGACTTGCGCTTGGCCGGTTTTTATTACATACTAGCTTGAATCCCGGGCTATTCCTTACTTCTAAAAATTCGGGTTTTTAAACGATTTTCAAAGTCAAAGTCAAAGCTATTTATTCAAAATAGGTACCTTTGTGCACTTTTGGATTGGCAATTGTTGAATATGTAATACTAGCCGATGCCCGCGACTTCGCCCGCGTGGATTTAAGTTTTTTGGAATCCCGTGGGAACTCTTTGATTTTGCGGGATAAAAAGTAGCATATGTGCTAATCCAGGATATTATTTATCTATCTCCATTCTAAACAGCCAAATCCGTCGAGTAGTTTTTGCGTGAAGGAGTAACAAACATACATACACACACACACATACGCACATAAACTTTCGCCTTTATAATATTAGTGAGAAGTGTGATTAGTGTGATTTATGTAATAGTGATATCACTTCGATACAATCATGAGTAAATATCGTAGACGAAAGTCGGTAAAATCGTTTACAAAACTAATAGTAGAGCGATGAAACTCTCAAAGCTTACTGGCTCGAACTACAGAGGTAGCTAAGTAGCGAGTGATCAAAGTTGCCAACTACAATGTCGATGTAACCGCCGATAGATAATCCCGGGTGGTTAGGCTATAATGGCTCGGCGCTTACGAGTTTTGAGAAAGGATAATTACTTTTGAGAGTTAACGTAAGTGATATCGACCTCTTAACTGATCTCTAAAAATGAGACGCACCTCTAACTTTTCGGATGTACGTTTTAAGAAATTAGCTAAATAACACTTGCTATTTTTAATGTTTCGTATCCAAAGGATGAAAACGGAGCTCTATTAATGTCACTCTGCTGTCTGTCTGTCCGCGTCTCTCTCTCACAGGTCTCTAGTTCGTATGAGTTTACAAACCTGAAATTTTGATATTTGGTGTAGAACGTTAACCCAAAAGCAAATAAGTTAATACAACAATTGAGGTTGTAATAATGATTGATTCAGTTTTTCCGAAATCGATCTTTTACTATCCATGCAAAAAATCGGGTCGATGCGTTGCTCTTTTGTGGCATGATTGAAGAACAAACCATCAAACCAACAAACACACTTACGCGTTTATAATATGCGTAGTGATAGATAGATGCACAGGTTATCGAAATTCTGTGGTGCGTGTAACAGTTTCCACAACATTTTTTATTATCGTCGGCTGGCAGCCATCGACTCGTGGCATTTCGCTCAAACGGCGAATATTGCCGACAGATATTAAAATCAGTGACGAACGAAACTTGCCAATAAAAACGTTTATAAATAAAATATGGCTTTTTGCCCTGTCGTGAAATGGATATGCCCGGGCGTATTCTTTTTTTGGGGGGGGGGGGGGGGAATGGGGGGGTAGCAGAAAAATCCTCATGGATACCTCAGTGTTTCATGCATGCCCGACTCCAATGGGAATGCTGCCCAACGGCAACGGCTGGATAGGAAGAAAACATGGAGAAGTGGATAAGTTCATATCTCAAGCTCTCAGTTACCATGGTGTGTTCATTTACCGCCTTACCCATTGCATGAAGGTATGTACCTTAATAAGTTTGGGGCAATTGAAACATGTACCAGCATATTACGGAGAAGAAAATACGCCAGAGGACTCAATGTTTTAGTATAGGCATTCGTGGATACCGGGTCTAACATTTGCATTTGGACCAACCCTGAATTCTATCCCAGGGCTGCACGATCCGCAGCTGGACTGACTTGTTGGTCTAATAGCAAAACATACCTGTTTCGTGGCAGTGACAACCCTACTGAAACCCCAAACTTCGATTACCGCCCGAGCGCCAGACAAACTAACTATTCTACTTGTAATCATTCATAGTTTTAAGCTTTAACTACCTTAACGCTGTCACTTTGAAATTAAATTCGGGTAATATCGCTTTACGGCTCTTATAACATTTCTGGGTAATAATTAATCTAGAGCTCATTTAACTTATATTATTACAACTTAGGGGGTTTACCGGGTAAGGGTTTAAGTTTTAAACGTATACCAAGCTACCTGAAAATGTTTCGTTGAATTTTCGTTATTTCACTAGATTTTTTCATTTGTTAGTTAAGATGTTCCCGAGTTTTTGACAGGTTGCTTTGCGTCATATTATTTTAACTAGATAAAATCTCTGCAGAGATATATACACTATTATATAGGTAAAGATGTACCTATTGTAAAGTTTGTAAGTTTGTTTGTAGGCGGTATTCTCTGGAACTACTGAACCGATTTTGAAATTTTTTTCACCAGTAGAAAACTGCATTATTCGTGAGTAACACAGGCTATTTTATTAAAAAAAAATAGAGATCCCTACGAAAATTGCAATAAACTACCGGTGAGAAGCTGGAGCGGATTGTTAGTGTTAGATAAAGTATGCCACCTTGGGGATAGACAAATATAAAATACCTATACCTACTAGGTATTTTATTACTTTCACTTCAGTTCTGGCTTCAGTTTTCCCCTCCACTTTTAATATAACCGTCAATATAGGCATCTTCTTGGCTAGCGCGCTTCACCTAAGGCTGCATCATCACTAATTGCCAGCGGGTTTAATTTCAGCCTAATGCTAATCTATAAAAAAACGGGTTTTAAGGTGCGGGCCATTCTATAACAAGTGTTCGGTAGTTGCTAATCTATCAAGAGATGCATATCAAGTTGGCAACACAAGCAACAGCAGTAAAACACGTCGCTTACTCCTCCTCCTCGTCGCTTCCTGGCCGTTCAGCTACATGGTGCGGGCCATTCTATGACACTAGTTAGTTGCTAATCTATCAAGAATGCGTTGCGGGCATGTCGGCAACACAGGCAACAGCAATAAAACACGTCGCTTACTCCTCCTCCTCGCTTCCTGGCCGTTCAGCTACATGGTGCGGGCCATTCTATGACACTAGTTAGTTGCTAATCTATCAAGAGATGCATATCAAGTTGGCAACACAGGCAACAGCAGTAAAACACGTCGCTTACTCCTCCTCCTCCTCGCTTCCTGGCCGTTCAGCTACATGGTGCGGGCCATTCTATGACACTAGTTAGTTGCTAATCTATCAAGAATGCGTTGCGGGCACGTCGGCAACACAGGCAACAGCAATAAAACACATCGCTAACTCACGGCAACTGCTGTAATTACTTTACGTCGGAGCCTCGCTCCCCTCGCTCCCCTCGCTCCCCTCACTCTCCGGTAAGTCCGGGAAAGCCAGATTTATAGGCGAGCGCAAATTCGCAAGATAATACAGATATTTTAATACAATTACGAAATCTTGCGCCCGTTACCTCGTACGCTGAACTTGAATGGATTTTTTAAACCTTCTTTGGAAAAACGTAGGTTTGGGCAGGTTTAACGCGCTTGAGTTGCCTAAAAATGTAATGCAGTTATTTGATCAATTTATTTAATTATTGAGGTGAAAAGTTGCATGTATCACACGATAGCAAATATTTTCTGGTTTGAATTTCTTCTTCTTGTCTTTCTCCTTTGAATCCCTCACTACACTCAAGATTCTAACTTAGAATCCTTCGCACGTTCGGTATTCTAACCAGGCACACGCAACAAAAACGAACTTTGCTATCTTGTTGAACAAATAACTATTTCGCGAAACGTAGCAAACGATTTCTGTTTCAGCGATCTCGTTTAAAAAAAAAAACAAAAATACAGTTATGTAGATAACCATGCCACCTTTGTGCAAATTGGATATCAAAAAGTTCTTCGGTAGCAAATAGGGCTGAAATGTAAATTAAAATCATATTAAACTTTTTCTCGATCCAATTAGGAGTTATTTAGGGCGTTAGCGTAAACAAGGGCCTCTCTCTGCGAGTAATTGCTTAAAACGGAATAATTGCGTCTCCCGAGCCGTTCTACTTGTCCCAATAAAATGGCTTCCGAAAAACATTTTGAAACAAAACATTTTATGATAAACAAAGATTAAATTGACTTAGGAATGCTCGAATACAAGGAAGAATAGCAGTGGCAGTGATAGCCCAGTGGTTAAGACGTTGACTTCCTATACAGGGGAGTCCGGAGTTGAATTCCGGGCATTTGTTCATTTCTCCCTAGCGTTAAGGTTGTCTGGAAGAGATCGCTTTTTAACGATAAGGCCTCCTTTTTGTATCTATTTTCTAAGTTTTCTTTTTCGTAACTTGTCATTTCTGTTTTGTGGTGTGGTGTTTGGTGGAGTTAGCAAGTTTTGAGCAATAAAATATCACTTGCTATAACGGTGAAGGAAACATCGTGAGGAATCCTACATGCGCAAGTCTTCTCGATAACGTTATAAAAGTAGGTAGGTATGTGTAGTCAACCTTGCTCAGCGTGGTGGACTATAGTCCAAACTCTTCACATTCTGAGAGGAGACCCGTGTTCAGTAGTAGCCTGGCAATGGGTTGAACATGACGATAGCGATGATGATTACATTAATGTAATATTTTTGTGTAGTTTTTTTTTTACTAATACTATAATAATTAGTCAAATTAAATCTAAACCCTTCTAGAGACCACCGCAGCGAGGCATTGTACCCAAGATGCTGGCAGCATTGCCCCTTTGGATGGCCAAACTATTTATTGTCCAAAGTAACTGCCAGCTCTTGGGTTCTGGTTGGCGCGATAAGTATCTAGATTTGAAATTTCCTCAAAAAGAGCTCGAGCCCCCAGGTCCCACGGCCCCAAGGTATCCACGCCGAAATTGTATAGATAATAATATTAAAATAATGTTATGAAATAGGTAAAGTTGTATAGCCCAATACAGAACATGTTTCCTATATTTATCTAACTCCCATTAGTGCCAACGTTCTAACTTTGCCGTGATAATTCCGGGCTGACATAGTTTCGACCGTGAGCGCTCAACTTTGCCGTTTAAAATGATCACTACAAGTTTAATAATATACGAACATTGCTGCAATCTGTTGCAGAAATTAAATGTTTGGGTACTTATGTGATAAACATAGAAAACGAATGCAGACCTATTTTAATAAGTTAGCTTTGACAGTTGTTAAGATTATTTTGGAGTAAAACCTCTCTAGGGGCGAGGAACGGAACAGAAGTAATGTTCATATTTAATAATATGAATATGATATTCCGCTTAAAATGGTCGCCAATAGGTCAGCTGCTTTGGAGCCACCATTTTTTTATCAAGGAGATATCAATTAGTGTCACAATTAAAATAGGGCCTTAAATTAAAAGCTCTATTTTACTAACACCATTTATTTTTATTTTTCATGTACCAAAATTGTAGTTACAAAGTTATAATAAATTAAGTTACATAGCAAATGCTTATCTCTAAACAGAATCATTATTATGATAAAATCGTTCTCATAATAAAAACTCTTTTGAATTAATAATATTACATCGATGTATACGTATCCTCATAATTGGTGCATAAGTCTCGTGTAATTGATAGCCTCCTATTTTAAAGTCCGTTAACAGGGCTCTCTCCGTCACTCGTTTCATACAATCGTAGTTCGAATTTCATTTGAATATTAAGCAACCAAAGTCCATGAAATTTTGCAGACATATTCTAGAAATAATATCTGTGTCTGTGGTGTTTTAGATTTTTCTAAAAATATGTAGTTTTAAAATTACAGAGGCTCAAAGATTTGTATGAAAATTTTTAAGACCGTGTAACTTTGAAACCGAATATTTTAACAGAAATCTGGAAAACCACAGACATAGATATTAGTTTTTAGAATATGTCTGCAAAATTTCATGGACTTTGCTTGCTTAATATTCAAATGAAATTGGAACTACGATTGTATGAAACGAGTGACGGAGAGAGCCCTCTTAAAAGCTTTCAAAGAGATGATCCAAAATACAAAAGTGTTTCAAAAACCTCTTTCTCCACACGAACTCAACTAAAGCGTATAAAATAATTAGTTCACAAAATTAAATAGATAAGTACAGAGAAAAGTCCTTGAAAATTAAGGAAAAGTTTTAATGTCCAAAGTTTACCAACTCCAAGGGTTTTGAACTATTCCTTTGACACGGACGGCGCGGTCTTATCTCATTCTCGAAATATCCGAAGTCCGCAGTCTTCGCACGACTTTAGATGTCTCGAGAACGTTGGTATTTATTTCAAGAATCGAAACACTATAAAAACAACAACCAAAATGGACTAAATACTCTTGATTAAAGATTTAGAAACATCTATCAACAACTGAACAATTGAACAATTGAAAAGAGCAACCGCCGAGTTTCTTGCTGGTTCTTCTCGGTAGCAACGGCATTCCGAACCAGTGGTAAATTATTTGACGATTCAAAAGCACTTGTAAAAGTTTATTTGAATAAAAATCTATTCTATTCTATTCTATTCTATTCTATCGCCAGCGCCCTAAGCGGAACCATCATAAAACAGTTACTGAACTCGTTAGTACCTACTGCTGAAAAAATACTTATATAAGCAACAATCATCATTAAGTAAGTGCATTTCGTTTTTTTTAATAGGTATATATGCCGTTTTGCGGTTGACTGCAACTACTTCAAAGTAAGTGATGATACAGCCTAAGGCGGAACGCGTCTGCCTAGAAAGCGGTCTATTCACTTCTTTTCAAGTTACCAAATCTACCAATATTATAGCTAGCGGGAAATACAGAAGCAAGAAGACTATTTCATATTTCATAGTGCGTATTAAAAATAACGAATCGAATCGTTTCGTACGAGTCCATGGAATTTCAACCATGTAGGGATGCAAACTTTTGCGATGCCTCGCGGTTCGATGTTCGATCACCGTTAGCGAGAGGAGAAAACTCGTACTAAGTGTAATCTCGGTGGGAATCTGCAACGGGAGAATCCTTTCAGACATTTCCGCATCAACCCGTGGACGGTGAAAAGAGACCGAAAGCCAATTAAATGTATTTCTAAATATGTTAAATAGTATTCTGCTTTGGCGTGTTTGCTTTACATAATTAAAACTTTGAAATATTTAACGGCAGCATTATTTTGAAATGTTTATTTTAACTATTATAGTACACATTAATTACCATCCATACTTCCATAGTAATATCACAGTTTTATGATGTCATAAAACTGTGGTAGTATTAGTATAATATTATTGCAAAAGTACAATATATCTATCTGTTTGTTTGTCTGTGAATTAGGAAATTGAGTAATTGGGTTTATAATTTTGGAATAGTGTATGGTTGTGGCTAAATTATTATCACCCTATCATCAAAGACGTCCCGCCCAGCAATTTAGGATTAAAAACATGCATGCTCGTTTTCTCTCTATATATTCACATATAAATAATGTACCTACTAAGTGGGCACCTGAGAGATCTCATTTACCAACACCGCAATAAATACCTACACAGCAGAGCTTACAGCTTTGATAAATTACCTCTAAACTAACCCGTCCTTAAAATTGATATACTTTAATCGAACGTACCTAACGAGCATACAGGTACACGGTAATATATCTTCTAAACGAAGGCTGTAAAGGTGAAAATGCCATGTGCTTGATGAATGATTAAATTAGCAGCTTACGGTCGAAATTCGCACGAGACCCTACGGGGTTGTATTTTGTGTCTTAGAACGAATTTGGGCATACACTCCCTGTGGACGAGGCCTAAATCCAATATTAAACCTGTACTTTACTACAGCCAAAACAGATTTGAAACAACAGGCCAAGTGCGAGTTGGAAGGATAGGTATTACGAGTATAAGTAATTATCTTCAACTGTAAGTACATGTAAGTTTATAATTGCAAAATGATAATTAACTAAGTATAGGTAACCAGAAATTAATTTACGATTATTATCTCCATGATTTAGGAACTATAGTAGGTAGGTACTTTTGTATTTTTAAACGCTATTTAGAAAAAAAAACCCGTAGGTTCCGTACCATCCTACAAGATATATATAACATTATGTACTTTTTAAATTATTTAATTTTTCAAGGGACCCATTTTGAAACTCGCCTCTTCTTTTGTTCTAGTGGCAATAAAAAATAAAAAAATAGGTACCTAACTACCTACAATCTCTGTGAAAATTTCAACTAAGTAAGACAGTGGAAGCAGTGTCCTGTCATTGGGACTCTTCGGGGTACGGAACCCTAGAAAAGAATGCAGATCGGCAGCCATAACTGAAATTCGGTCAAAAGAACACTATTAGTAGGTACTATTTGTTGTTTTCAAGTTAACAAAAATAGGAACTAGGTTAGCAAACCAATTCCACAGTTTATCAACAAGAAATTCAACTCAATACAAAAAGTTCGCTTAATTCAAGCGGACTTCAGCGCTGACTCCGCTGAAAGCGGACTCTATCGAGGGTTCCACGCTCCATTGAGCTACACGTCTAAGGCTGATCTATAGAGCGCACTTTGACTTTGCTCAGACTTAAGACACTGTTAAAACGAGACAGCGTTATACCGCTAGCATAAATTTGTCTCGTTTTAACCGAAACTTAAGTCTAAGCAAAGTGAAAGTGCTCTCTATAGATTTCAACCTTAATTTCAACCTAAGATAACTCTTGAGACGCTTGAGACAGACGAAGGCGACCGATCTGCTTTTCAAACTGCTGGGTAATCTTGACACTATCACAGAATCAGAGTGAAACAGAAGCCCTTGACTTGAGCCAGAAATAGCGCCAAATACAATAAAATTTTTGGGTTTTAATTTTCTTTTTTATCCAAAAATCTTGTCTTGTCTTGTAACAGAAAATTGACATTTAATTAAACACACGCCAAGCGACTTAACGTTCCAGTACGATGCCGTGTAGAAAACGTAACCTAAGGGTTTAAAATAAAAACTGCCATTCTTCCAAGCTAGCTTGACTCCACCTTAGACTGCATCATCATTTAACACCAGGTAAGATCGCAGTCAAGAACTCGCAATATAATTTATAAAATGACCAGGTGATCCAGTAGTGTGGCAGAGGGTAAAGCTGCTTTTATGGTCTCCCCGTCAAGGGGAAGGCTGTGTTTTTGGCGGGCCCGATATCAAAAAGCCCTTACGTTTAATCTGCCCAAGCTACTGAAAAGGTTCAGATAAAGGAAAACAACTGGAGAAAATTTATTTACCGTTCGCCGGCCATTGTTTCAGGTTTTAGATGAGTAATTCCTAATAATAAAGAGTACCTTGCCAGACGAGAGAGAGAAAAAAAAAGAGTACCTATGAGCGGCGATGGACAAGTGGTTCAGAAGTCGGCCTCGTAGTCGGGGGGTCGTGGATTCGATCTAGGGCACCTCTGTGTTCACGGAGTTATGTACATACTTTCTAAGCAATTAAAACAACTTGCATTAATGGTGAAGGAAAACATGAAGAAATCTGCATGCATAATTTTCTCAAAGACGTGTGAAGTTTGCTATAATAATCTGGACTAGGCAACCGTAGCAGATTATAGCTTAAAACCTTAAAAAGTTTTCATCCTGAGAGGAGACTCGTACTCAGTAGTGGGCTGACAATGGATTGATCATGATGATCTGAAGTAGGTATAGTCCTTTTAAAATCGCCGCACTCTACGTCAAAGCAGTACTACCACTTTTATAAGTTACACCGATTTACTTGCGCAGAAGCCATATGTTTTGAATGGCGCGAAAATATCTCAGCCAATCGTAGCGCGCGTCCGTCCACTATTGGTTGTTGCAAACGCGCCATGTTTTGAATTATGAGCGAGATAGCACGAATCTCGTCTTTTGAGATGTCTCAACTGTCATGTCGAAAGTACTATTGAACCGTAATTTTGACATGCTGGTGACACAGAGCTAAGTTCGCGAGTGAAAACAATATAGGTACAAACTGTTACATATTCTGTGGTTTTAGTCATTACGACAGCGAATTTTGCCGATGTAACTTATAAAAGTGGTAGTACCTATCTACTGTACTGTAAGCGATCTGACCGGAGGCAGCGAGCGGGCCCCTCGGCCCTCGCTAAGTCAGCGCCAGCTCTGAAAGGCCCAGATAACAGCTCCTGCTGATTTATTCTGCGCCCTCATTACGTTCAGCGACCCTTGTTAGCACTTTTATTATTGAGACACAAAAATCCTTACCTGCAGTATAACATAAGAATAATACCTGGCTATAAATATGTACTATTAAGTGTAAATTAAAAATTTATAACACCTCCGACAAGTGAAAGTTACAGTAACTAGAAAAGAGCTGATAACATTCAAACGGCTGAACCGATTTTCTTGGATTATAGCTAAGAACACTCTCGATCAAGCCACCTTTCAAACAAAAAAAAAACTAAATTAAAATCGGTTCATTAGTAGTTTAGGAGCTACGATGCCACAGACAGATACACACGTCGAACTTATAACACCTCTCTTTTTGGGTCGGGGGTTAAAAACCTTCCTGAAAATGTATTAAACATTACGATAGTCATAAATTAATTTTATCAAAATCGGTGCATTGGTCTTTGAAATAGGGGCTACAAAAAAAAATTGTTAGGTGGGAACCTATCATTGAATTTTTCTGGTACAAGAAATTCTCCGTAGGTAGGTACACTACTAGTTAGTAAATTGAGATAAAATATATCAAGAATCTGAATTAGTTTTAAATCTAGAAAAACAAAATTTACCTAGGTCCTTAATAGAATAATTATTATATAGGCGTCATACCTACCTACGTTTGATGGAAAAGCACGTAAGAAGAGGAAACAACTACCTAGGTATAGTACGCGACAGGTTGAGATGGCAACCGGGGTATGAGGCGGGGAGACGCCTCGCTACACTTACCTAGTTTAATTAGTATACAAAGTAAAGGATTAACATTTCAACCGGTGGGTTAAGCTGGTGGTCGAAGATACCGTCGACCTAAATCAAGTTAAGCACTAAATACTAGTCCACGGAATTTAGTGCTTATATTCAATGACTAGGCATAAAATATGGCTATAATATTTCACCTTTAACAATATTTTAATGTTTTTAAGCTAGCAAGTTAGATATATCCATAATACTAATATTATAAAAGCGAAAGTGTGTCTATCTGTCTGTTTGTTAGGAAAGTATACTTTTCACGGCCATTCCGCTTATTCCTAAGTTATAGAAGTACTTAGATAGGAAATATGGTAGAGAACCAACTTGAATATTTAGCTATCGGAAACAGATAAGTAGGTATACCTACTTAGGCTACTTTTTAACTCAGAAAATCAAAGGGATCCCAGTTCCCACAGGATTTTTAAAAATCTAGGTATGTAAATCCTTATAAGTCAAATTCCATGTCCGCCGCTGAAACTTCTGAAACCCCACTAAGAAATAATTTTTAGATGGCACTCAATGACTATGTACCTATACCCGAGCGAAGCCAAGGCAGGTCATCAAGTTTTAAATATGGCGGGGCTCTTCTCATTTAAAACGAATAGTAAGAACCTATTAAGTATACAAACTATTCAAAGTCAAAGTGACGTCTGATTTTACGTGCAAAGAAACTTTGCTACATAATATTAGTACATAATTACTTTCCCTCTCGGCCCGCTGTAAAATGTTTTAGGTAGGTTTTTCACAAGAAAATAACTTAACTAAAACTTCTGAAGCTGCTGAAATTCAGTATCTCGTAAGTCGTACTAATCTAATTAATTATTCCGTTTTTTAATTTAACGCTATTAATTAATTACCTACAGGTGCTAACTAATGGAATAAGATAAAATTCTAACAATCCAAACTAATATTTAATTTGAAAAAAAATTCACACAGGTCCCGACTCTCAACTCGCGAACTTTTTTTTATACAACGGCACAATAAACTGCAAACTCTTTTATATGCAAGGGTAAACCCTAGAAAATACTCATGGTACTTGTACATGGACATACACAATGTACTAAGAAAGTCATTGTGATCTTGCAAATCATTTAATCAGTCGATCGTTTTTTCTAAAAAAAAAAAATCTTGAAAATACTCGGGTTTTCTAGCATGAAGTGCCATCTATTGCAATTTCATAAAACTACGATACCGTAACATTGTGAAGCGCTTTAGCTACTCGTCAACAGATGGCGATACTCACATATTTTGCCTTAATATTTCTGTGTTCTATAAATATAAATTGTACCTAATTATTAATTACAAAGTTGTAAGATATATTATATATCATGTATATAAGGTACTTTACCTACAACATTTTTAATAAAATTAAAAATAGATTATAATAAGTACATAAATAGATACCTACCTGACCTAAGCTTAGTAAATAAATGATGCAGTTTGCACTCGTCAATAAAACAACTGTAATTCATAGTTATGTAGGTAGGTAGGTACTAGGTACCATGAAGAAACAATTAATATCACAGAATAAACTATACTTAGAAAATAATGATTTAATCAGTATCTAGGTATTATAACTTTATAAGTCCATGTTAGTAGGTAAGTAATTTAAAACTTAAGTATAAGTACTTAATAATTAAGTAAGTACTCTACACCTACCTACCTAATCAACTAATGCTAACTAATTTTATTATTAGGACGTAAATAAATAGGTACGTATCTATACTTACTTAAAACTTAAGTTGGTTAGGTTCCTACTTACCTATTATGATAATAGTGATAAATACCTACATAGCTATCGATAGATTTATTAAATACCATCAAATTGAATGAAAATAGAATGGTTAATATTAACCAAGTACTACCTACCTACCTTCTAGGATAAGTCGTAGATTTTGCCACTTTGTAACCCTTTGTACGGTAACAAAAAGTAACACGAAAGTTTTTATTTTTATTTTATTTATAGAAGGAAAATCTACAGCGAAGTAATACTAATAAGAGTCTTAATACTAAAAAGTAACATAATTCATAGTAAAGCTAAGACCATAACGAAATATTTACTAAAATTTTATTTGATACATGAACAAAATTTAATCCTACCCTCCCTCTAAGACCCTTCTTTACTACAATGTACAATCTATCTACCTAACTAACTATTATCTAGCTACAACTAAAAGCAAGAAGGCAGTAGGTATGTAGGCCTTAATATGTCATCCGTTAATGTTCGTAATCCATACTTAAACTTAAAATAAAGGTAGGTAGCTAGGTAGTCACACCACTAGGTATTATTGTGGAACATTATTTTGTGGAATTGATGATCCATCCATTATTTCGCTCGTCAATTTTCGTAGAATAAGAAATCCTGAAAACAAAAAAAAAGTGTTAAATTGTTAATTAATAAGTTGGTAAGTCTATATTAAGTTTGAACATTAAATTTAATACTAAAACCCACCAAGGGACCTAGGTACCTACTTAATTCTATTTTAATAATATTTTGTGGGTAGTCTTGACTCTAGAATGTTCGCGAGATGAAATAAATATTAGCATATATAGCAATAAAGCATATTTTTAGGGTTTCGTATATCAAAAAGACAAATGGAAACCGTATATAGGATCACTTTGTTGCCTGTCTGTCTGTCCGTCTGTCGTGTCTGTCAAGAAAATCTATAGGGTACTTCCCGTTTACCTAGAATCATGAAAGGCAGGCAGATAGATAGCACAAAATATATAGGTAAAAACCGAAAACCGTGAATTTGTGGTTACATCACAAAAAAAATTAAAATGTGTTCATGAACAAATATAATTAGTAGATATTTTCAATTATCAAAATAAGATAACTATACCATGCAAGTGGGGTATCATATGAAAGGACTTTACCTGTACATTCTAAAACAGATTTATTTTTATTTTTATGCATAATATTTTTTGATTTATCGTGCAAAATGTCGGAAAAATACCCGAGTTCGGAACCCTCGGTGCGCGAGTCTGACTCGCACTTGACCGGTTTTTGAGGGTTGGATCCGTGCCTCAGCCGGTTTCAACTGCATTTTGTGGCTTGTTGTCGATGGTACAGTCAGCAACAAAGCTAGGTTTGCACTTTGCAGCAACAAAGCTAAGTTTGCACCCGCCCACGCCCACGCCCGGTTGTACTGGCAGGTGCAAACTTTGCACCGGCCAGTACAAGCGACTATGGGCGGGTGCAAAGCTATCTTTGTTGCTGATGGTACTAGGACAGGTGGACTTTAGGACTAGGATGGTGCTTACTATCAGGAAGCAGGTGGCGATGACCGCCGCCTTGTAGCGCACGTCGAGCTCGACCGGGAAGCGTATGGCAAAGCTGTCGCGGTCGCTCTTGGCCGAGCGCGACAGGCCGCTCCAACACTTGCTGATGTCGCCGATGCGTTTCTTGTCGCTTGTGTACAGCTGAAACATTTTTATGTTATTTAAGTACGTTACATAAAATAATGTAGGTGTCGTACATGAAAGAAGACTCATTTTCATTCAGATTAAATCCGACATATTAAGTCTATCCTGATTCCTGACATTACTTCACAATAATGTACTAATTAAGTAAATAATCACGCATTTCTTTCCAGAGCGTTTTCCTTTACCAAAAAGCACGTGAATGTCAATTTAGTTTTTACCAGGTTTTTCCCAAAAACCGTTCGTAACTTCTACAGTACGAAGTCTTGCAGCCTGTAGGTACCTACTAGGTATCAAATACAGTAGAGCCTCGATAATCCGAACTACCAAAAAATAACCCCTGTTCGGACTCACGGAGCGTTCGGATTACAGTATGTTAAAAAAATGCAAATATATTTTGACAAAAAATATTTATTCAGGTACTATAAAACACATATTTAAACCACAAAATACGTTACTTATTCATAAAGTCATCAATTTTAGTTTGGCGGGTTCTATTTATTGACCAAAAAAAGGCTTTGTCCCTCAAATTACGCAGCATCATCTTTTCGGATAAAGACAAGTCATTTTCATCAGCCCAATCTAAACAAGTATTCAGTGCTGATATAGCTTGTGAATGAGGAATTTTCTTGACGTTTAAAGCTGAAGAATTGTCAACAAAAGACTCGTCATTCCCAGACTCGTCAGTCTCTTGCGTAACAAAATATAAGATCAGCGGTCACGGTAAGGGAGAGAGAGGGGCAGTCGGCAGTTCGGATTACAGCGGCGTTCGGATTATTCAGAGTACGGATTATTGAGGCTCTACTGTAATTGAAATAAGTATAGCCTATAGGTAAGGTTAGGTTTAGATTTCAGTTTTGCCCACAAAATATGAGGCATCTTGTTGAGAGATTGAGGGATTTGGAGTATTAGAAGTCTCAATAAGACCCTTCACAACTTAATGTAAAGTTCGCTACCCACTGGCGCCATAGATAGATTTTTAAAAATTCTCTTCCATGGACAAAAACTTCTAGATCACAGTTACCTCAAAGTTGCATTCAGCGGATATGGAGACAGGGCCCTTGACCCTGATGACCAGGCGGTCGCTGGTGTCGTTGATAACCAACACGGGCTTGAAGAAGGTCACCTCCTTCCTCACTATAGCAGCGGGCACCCCACACAGCATCACGTCCATCTTGTCCTGGCCCACGGTGTACGGGTGGCGGAGTTTCATCACCTACAAACGACTACACTTATTATCATTCTGAGGATATTCACTGTTGAATATAGGCATAGGTACCCCAGTCTGAGCCCTATCCTCAGGCGTCCACAGTCTACACCCAACCGCTTCACCCCACCTTCTTTTTATCGTCAGTCTATCGACCCTGAGGCCATATGCTTATGTTAAGGTAGGTGGCCGGTGAAGCCAAGAAAAAAGTGGGTTGCTAGGTAAATACCTATAGTACGCGACAAGTCGAGCTGGCAATCAGGGTATAAGGCGAGGGGATGTCCCCCACACCCGCAAGTCACCCGTGCTATCCCGCAGGGGGCTGTGCTGGTATGCGCAGCCACTCTGATTGCCACCTCAACCTGTCGCGAGCTATAGTTTTGCTTTGGGCATTTCTAAAAGCCATCAGTCATTTATTAAGCAACAGATCGTTTCAAGAGAATAATAAAATAAATAGGGTACTCCTCTTAAAAGCGGGTTTTCTTTTCCCAAATTCGCCAACTATTTAGACAGACTGCTGATGCGAAAAACGTGTTCAGCGTGAAAATGGATATACTTTGCTGGATGTCTCACGTCTTAAATAACAAAGCCGCGAAAGGTCGCATTTACCAGTTTCTCTCCCTTTTAAAAAGCTTTGATGCTTTAAATACAAAATTTATTAATTTTTGCTTCGTTGCTATGCTATACTTTGCTTGAGTGAAACAAGATTTTAGATTTCGGAAGTTTCTAATTTGAACTTAGTAGGTATGTGAAGGTATTAATTTAAAATTTATAAAATAATGACGTTCTTTATTATTTCTTCTATTTAAAATAAAATAATGGCAACTAGCACTTATAATCCAAACTGCCGCTCAATAAAGCGTAATCGTCATAAATAACACAACGCAAGGTTTCATGGTACGTAATCTGAAGGTGTAATGAAAATCGGCACTATTGCCCCCTGGTGCGTGCGAGCGTATCACGTAGCGTGTTAAAAGAGGTTAGTACTCAGCTTTTAAAGAACACGCGATCATAACAAATCCTGACCTTTCAATTAACCCGAAATTAACCCCAATGCACGGCTTTCATTGAAATATAGCATACGATATGGAAATATACCTATATTGGGGTAGGAAAAATAATATTCGCTTAGCATAACCTACATCAGTGCTCATAATAATTAGCATTCAAAACTCACATCGTAAGCCAAAGCCAAAGCAATTGAATCAGGTATCGTTTATCGATAACTTAGTTCTTGGCTGCGTGACATAGTAAATGGCGATGGAGCCTAAATCTTCAACCACACCATAGATTCGAAGTTAATTATTAAATTCTCTCTCTCTATCTTTCTAAAAGAGTAGTCTAGAAACTATATAGACCTGTAACTTTTGCACTCCGCCTTAAAAAAATCCATAGTCATTTGTGGAAATGAGTGTAATCTTTTATAACAATATAGCCATTACCTACATTTAAAGTATTAAAAAAACTTTTCTAATTCTATCAGGACTTCCCTTGGTTATGATATGATCGAAGTAAAGTATTTTTTTTTATGTGAAAGTGGTAACGAAGACAGACTCATCATGAAGTATAATATGTCATCGTTACTTAATGTAGAAATTTAGCAGGTTCGAGACTTCAAGTACCAGTTTCCAAAAAATTCATAGAATCCTACCTCAAGATCATTGGTGTCAAAGACGTCAATCTCGAAAGCCCTGCTCTTGCCGACCAGCACTTTGTTGAGGATCCCCGAGTCCTCCTTAGCATACAGCAGCACTGTCCCGTCAGCTGTCAACACCACGTACTTATTGTTGGTGTATGTGCCCGTCTTCTCCCTGATCAGCACTCGGTCGATCGACTTCAGCAGCTCTATGCCTGAAAACGGCACAGTTCTTTTAGGTTTTACTCTCTCACACTTCGAGAAATGATAAAGAAGGAGAGGAGGTACCCATATAAACATAAATGCACAAAAAGATGACTCTGCAAAGGTCTTCCTAGAGGCCATAAACAAGCACAAACATCATATGGCATCTACCACAGACATTATGTGTATCGCTGGTATCTACGGGCAAGGTCCTGCCGCCAAGTGATTTAGTGTTCCGGTATGAAGGTCTATAGAAACCGATCAGGAAAAGGTAGAATAGGAATAGGTTAAACTGCTATACTCCTTCCAAGTGAGCCCGCTTCTATCTTAAACTGCATTATCCTTCAGGTAAGATCGCCATCAAGGGCTAACTTGTAATAATTTTTTTGTTTTCATCCATAAGTTCATTCTGAAGTACGATTTTAGTAATTTTTCAGGATTGCGTGATTCGTAATATAATTAATAGGTAAGTAGATCTGCACTCACCATCAGGTACAGAATGTAGGTGAAACCTTTAAACAGCTCAAACTTATGATGCCAGAAATTGCAGCTAGTTTATTTTCCCACATTCCGCGTGAATGGAGTGTGAATTACGCTGAAGAGCCGAGTTCATCCGTTTCGTTGCGGAGTTATGGGGGAATGGACAGGCAAATAAACAGCCAATCGAGACGCACCTGCTTGCGGATGGGCACATAAAGTTTGTTGTTGTTCCATAAATTTGACTGAACGTTTGCACTTTGCAATTATTCTGTACTAACATTGCAAAACTTGCTTTAAAACCTAAACTGCTTGTAGATATAGCAGTAGACTGAAATTACAATCATCATCAGCATCATTATCAACCGATATACATCCACAGCTGGACATAGGTCTCTTGTAGGGGCTTTCACACGATAGAATCTTGCGCCGCCACTCTACCCAACATAACACTTTGGCAACTGTACCTACTCTCAGCAGAAAATAAATAATATTTTTATATTTTTAGCGACCAGCTGAGGCGTTCAGATTTACCTGTTGACGGTTCTGTAGCTGCCATTTTTCGGTCTTTGTACTCTTATCTGTGGTTATGATACTTGCAAGTACTTTCTAGTATTATCTTGCCGTTTATTGTTTACTAGCTTTTGTTTACCCACAGCACATTTACTTCGTCATTTGATTCTTTGCAATACTTAATTATCATTTAGGTCCATTCATTCATACTCCGTCAATGATTATTATCTATTTGAAAAAAAAAAATAGAGCAGGAAGTAGTCTAAGTAGTGTGTTTTAATTTTTTTAACTATAGTAAGAGTTGTTAGAGTTTAATATGCCTACCTTGTAGGTTAACTAAGTAATCCTTGTAGGTAAGTAATTTTGGAAGGATTTTATACGAGTTAATGAAAGATTCTGATCTAAGTGAATTCATTTGCTTGCAATATTACAAAATAGATTTAATTTATAATAATCATCAGCTGCTATGAATGAGTTATCACACTTCCTAATCCTACTAATATTATACGTAAATGTGAAAGTGTGGATATTTGGATGTTTGTTACTCAATCACGCAAAAACGGCTGAACGGATTTGGATGAAATTTGGCATGGAGATAGATTATACCCTGCATTAACACATAGGCTACTTTTTATACCGGAAAATCAAAGAGTTGTCGCGGGATTTTAAAAACTAAACCCGCGAGCATCAGCTAGTAATTTATATGTTTCCATGCATGAAAGATCCATGGTCATGTGTTTGCAATAAAATAAACAAGCAGCTCTTCACACGTTGCTAAACAAAATGTCGAAGAATCCACCATATTGCCTGCCTTGCGTTTTTACTTTTTAAATAAATAGCATTTGGAAAGTTTATTTTGATATAATAAACATGCCACCGTGCTGGGGTAATTTGTTTGCCTAGCGTCAAATATTTAGTACTCAGATCTTATCAGATACACCAACATCTTTTTTAAGGTTTTCAGGTTTATGATCTGTGTGTTTTACTAATATAAACCCACGTTTTCCTGTAACAGTTACGTTTTAATCATTGATTTTGTGGGTTATGGCACAGATTAAAGATGTACTATCGTATAATATAAGTATATACGATAGGTTATTGTTATTTAAACTTTACCATAAATAATCTTCGTAGACAAGGAATAATATTTTAAGAGGGCTCTCTCCGTCACTCCTTTCATACAATCATAGTTCCAATTTCATTTGAATATTAAGCAACCAAAGTCCATGAAATTTTGCAGACATATTCTAGAAACTAATATCTATGTCTGTGGTTTTCCAGATTTCTGTTAAAATATTCGGTTTCAAAGTTACGCGGTCTTAAAAATGTTCATACAAATCTTTGAGCTCCTGTAATTTTAAAACTACATATTTTTAGAAAAATCTAAAACACCACTGACACAGATATTAGTTTCTAGAATATGTCTGCAAAATTTCATGGACTTGGTTGCTTAATATTCAAATGAAATTGGAACTACGATTGTATGAAACGAGTGACGAGAGAGCCCTGTTAAGCATAATTTGCTAATATTACCCACTTTGGCGGAACCTTCGTAACTTTAGTTTTAAGTTTACATCGTTTATTATCTCTATCATATCATTATCTTTTGCGTTCCTATACGATGCCATAATGAAACCAAAGCGGTATGGGTTCAATAAAGACTTACATACATTTTTTTAGAGCCTAGTAGGTACCTAGTTTATATTGAGAGCTATAATATCATCATCACCATCATAATTCGTAATATCTTACGAATAACGACACTTTTACAAAAGGCCTACTTTTCAGGCGGAGCATTTTTGTCTTTTATTTTAGTACTAGAAGATGCCCGCGACTTCGTCCGCGTGGATTTAAGTTTTTTGCAATCCCGTGGGAACTCTTTGATTTTCCAGGATAAAAAGTAGCCTATGTGCTAATCCTGGATATTATCTATCTCCATTGCAAATTTCAGCCAAATCCGTCCAGTAGTTTTTGCGTGAAGGAGTAACAAACATACACACACACACACACACACACATACACACACACACACCCACATACAAACTTTCACCTTTATAATATTATAGTGTGACTAGCTGATACCCGCGACTTCGTTCGCGTGAATGTAGGTTTTTTAAAATTCCCGTGGGAACTCTTTGATTTTCCGGGATAAAAAGTAGCCTATGTGCTAATCCAGGGTATAATCTATCTCCATTCTAAATTTCAGCCCAATCCGTCCAGTAGTTTTTGCGTGAAGGAGTAACAAACATACACACACACACACACACACACATACAAACTTTCTCCTTTATAATATTAGTGTGATGAACATGGATGCAATTTTATAATTTACTACGTTAGTAAAGGGTTAAGAACAGTGTAAGCTTGGCCCATATTAATTATCTATAAACGTGTACAAGTTACTGATTAAATATTTGGCGCCACTCAAATCATAACAAATCATAACATCATATTAGAAGGCGTCATTGATTGGCTGAAGTTGTTCAACATCTGATCGATAAACGTACTGTATATAAAATTCTTATAGTTTTTAGTTGATGAATTGTAGCATAATAAAGGATAATATTTGTAATCAATATATAAGATGAAAACATCTTTATTACTTAGACGATTTGTTAAACGAGCTTGATGATTTGTATATTAGTCACTAAGTTTATTCATTGTACAATTTGGATTGGCCGATAACGATAAGATAAAAAGGGGAGTGGCTAATAAACGTGGAGAGGTTACTTGTAAGAGTGGTTTTTAAAACTCGGACATTCGAAAATATACTAACGTAAGAGGAACAACATTTATTTGACACAAATGTAAAAGTTAATAAATTTAAATATGAAATAAAAGTGTAATAATTTATCATAAAGATTGTGTTTGTGATTTCGTCAGACCTTACCCAAAAGGTCAGAAGAGGGACATCAAGAAAATATAATATTTTCTTGTCACGCTCACGACTCAGAGAAACAAGTGGAAATATACAGAGGAACGAGAAAGAAGTGGAGGTCTAGTAGACCACAGACATTTTGGAGCACAAGGCCAATATTTGGGCCTCAATATATCAAAGTACCTAGTCATGGCATCAAAGGATTTCTGGATAAACGGGTAGGATCTTTCCATGATTTTATTTTTATTGATACCTATTAATGGTAATTTTTTTTTATTTGTGTGGGTTTTCGTTTTGTTTGTTCTACATTTAGTTATCATTTTGTTAAAAAGCTTTGCTCCGAGTTGGAATGGAAATTATATAACGTTATGATACCTAGAATTACCCACATGTTTATATTTCATCTTGTATATTGGTTATACAAATGCGATCGACCTTCAAATTGTGGTTTAAATAACATTGAGGTATTTAGAAGGCTTATTTTACAATGAAAAATGAAAAATGTTTATTTACAAAATACAGTCTTGTACAATTTTCCTGTGTCTGGTGGTACCCGCACTAGGTTATCCTGTATCGTGGGTACAATGGAATAGATAGTGAACATAGTGTTAAACAATATAAAAAGTGTGGTTTACTTAATGATGGGCGTTATTGTTACTTTTAAATAGTCTTCAGGATGTATCTACTATGTCCTGCCGGGGTTTTATTTCTCATTAAATGATTTCACAGGTGAATATCTCACGGAACGTGGTATTTCAATCTTCACACTTGTAATCGTGTGCCGAATTAGTTTGGTTAAGAGTTACGATAGGGATTTATTTTCACATAGTGGTTTTGTTTTACGGAAGGTGAATTTCTGGATTTAGGTTCAATCGTTTGCTGCATTCATTGTATAGATAGATGTTTTCCTTTTTCTAGCACACAGTGACGCGATATTATCACACAGCACTCATTGGGCATCTTGAATGTTGTTTTGTGAAATTATTATTTTTTGTAAACCGCTTTGGGATAAGGTAGAAAAAGTTACATGAAATAGCTTTTCGTTTTACGCCTGCCAGTGAAATAATCCGTCTCTACTTGTAATGGTTACTAAGTGATTGGGGATATAAAATGTTAATTGATAAAAATGAAGGTGATCCGTTGTAATAAAGTGATAGTGACCAGATAGTGAATCCTAAAATGGGTGTAAAAGTAGGTTTATCTTATCTGGTTATTCTTTAACTAAATTTAAAATTATGGTAGGTAGGTAGTCAGATAGTTTTAAATACGGGGTGCATAAATAAGTGTTTTTTTTACAAAAGTGAGGAGAAATGTTTTTATTTATCTATTTTTACCACTTGAAACGCGTAATGTTTGAGTTTCAAACATAACTTTGCTGATAACAGCTCACCATGAACAACCCATGGCCGGCCCACTACTGAGCAACAAGTGTCTCCTCACAGAATGAGAAGGGTTTAGGCCGTAGTCTACCACGCTAGATAACAGCTAATTTACTTTTAATACTGGCACAATAATTTGAGTACTACGAGTAGTAGGTAGGTATAGTATATGGGCAGCGGGGTTTTTTTTTTTACCTGTATTCACGCAATTAACTGTGTACTGCCGCATTTAAATGCAATATGATTTTGTTTTTATTGGATTAACATCGCTTGGCGGGTTAAATTCCTGGCAAATGTTCTATTAAAATTAGAGTAAGTTTTTTTTTATGGTAATATACCTACAGTACTGCCCTTAGGGCAGGGCGCGATAATAAGTACCTACTACCAAAATACTATTTTCTTTGTTGTACGAAAGAAATTTTAGGCAAATATCTTTGCACTACGCTCGCGTTTGTGGCATGACATTATCCCAGAGATATATTTAAAAAAAAATTCACGCTCGCTTGACTCGCTTCGCGATAGTTCAGCTTCGATATGCATTTAGTTAACAAAACTCTCAGGAAACCACGTTTGTTGTGCTCTCGAAATTGATCAGTCTGTTTGATAAAATCGAAATGCGGTGCCTTATAAATTTCGCTTAGGAGCGCCGGTAGTATCTCATGATAATAATATGAATATTGATCATAATTTTTTTTTTAGGCTGATTAAGCATTGAAGGTTTTTCGGCTGGTCTGGCATTTCGCCTGATTTTATGTTTTTGCTTATTTAGCGCGTTCAGGAAAGCTTTGACAACGTTTTATAACATGAGTATATATTTTTTTTTTGTTTTAGTTACCCAAACAGAAAAAAAAAGCATTAAAGATGTGGGACCGAGGGATAAATCTAGTGTGATTTTTGGTTGGATTATGAAGTTGTAGTTAGGGTATTTAAAATAGAAAGATTTCAATTGTAGGAAATGATGTAAAACATGTTGAGGATAAGTTGTGTAATAAAGTCGATAATTCACTTGTTGGATGTCACGCGATCTATTGCGAGGAGGAATCTTTTTCTTGTCTCCTTTTTTTTAAATACGGTGTTCTGACGGGTTTTTATTTACGTCTCGGATTATTGAATACTTTCGGTGTTTGATTGGACGGTTAGAGGTTGCAAAAGCAATCGCCCTCTAATTAAATCATTTATTTAGGCATTAGTTCAATTTGGATTAAATCTCGCGAAAAGCCACGGTGGCTGTCTCTCGCGCGTCTTGGAAAGACATTCCTAATGCCTGTTTTTCTGAGGGAGGGATGCATTATCAAGTGAGATGAGCTGCGATGTTTGCGGCTGATTATTTTGGAAAATTTGCAATCGTGGCAAGTGGAGTAAAGTTTGACTAAACTATTTAATGAACTAAGTATATAATGGATTTGGTGAATGGTTATATTATATAACATTTTGATAAATGGATGAATTTGAAGAGTGTATGTATGTGGTTGATGCACATTTGTTTCATATTTTTACTTAAGTTATAAAGTATTACATTTGGTGAGTAGTTATTTATATTTGGTAGGGTAGGTTTGATAAACAGGTAGTTATCTTGATTAATAAGTGAGTTATCATTTTATAAATGCGTACTTTAATGTTTGATGAACTGGTATACTTGATAAATGCGCATATTTTCATACTTCAAAGACAAGTTGTACCTATTAGTTTCTTCAAGCTTTTAGTTGCTGATAATTATATCAACATTCTTTAGAGCGCATGTCCTATGGACGAAATCGTTTATACATACTTTCACTGTTTGAAATGTTACAATCATAAAGATATAGTTATGACTAGAGGGGGTCATAGCTTGTTGCCGCTCTTGTACATCCATGTGTCAACTAGGTATTGTTATCAGTATATTTCAGGGAACCTCCGTTCGGGTGAAAGCGATAGCTGTTGGATAAATGCTTGTTGGGTTATCAGAAGACCGTGTAGTCTTCGATGAGGTTACTTGTAAATATTATAGCGAAATAGTAAGTTTAAAAATAGAATGAGGCTAAACTAAAAAAATGAGACAAAGATAAAAATAATAACTTAAAGCATTGAAACAGCATAAAGTGAAATAGTAACTTACAAACTATACATACATATTTACGAATTATGTAGATAGATATAGTATTACTGGATTACGTATATCAAATAAGAATACTGTCAGCTCATGTTTTGTTTTCGGCGTGGTAATTTTACGCTTAGAACTCATAAGAGATATCATGAGGTTCGCTTTCTGTAAAAGTTATTAGCTTTAACAGTTAATTGATTTATTACATTATTTATTTATTATACACTCAACAAGTAAAAGTATTTTGTTTTGACAAAATCCAAAGAAGTACCTATTGGATTAATAAGGCAAGGTACGAAGCATTGGCTGGATTTTACAACATTTATAAAGTTTCCTGTTCATTTTTATCATTGAGTTAATTTGAGGCGGAAGGATCCTCTTGAAAATTTTTAAGATTAAGTTATTAGTAAGGAAGTATATTTTGCTTAGGTTAGTTTAAAATGTACAGCCGGTAATTTAAAAAAAAAATATATATATTTAATTTTACATAATAGGTGAAGCTGGTTGATGCACCAAAAATCGAATTATCATAGGAATTTAATTAAGCTAACATTTTTATTTATTATCAACTTCAAATATACAGTAGCAAACTGATTAGTTGGAATACATGCAGTGATTGGAATATTTAAGTTCCGATAGAAGAATCTATATCGTGGCTTGTTCCTTTATGGACAAGAATATTTTTTTGACTCGTGGGACCACTTACACAAAATATCAACGTTCGGTTTGGAAGTCTTCCATGGCTATTCCTACAGTTCCATGACGTATTGAAGAGGTTAACACTTTGTCGCTCACCACATCAACCAGCACGGCATTTGGGTATGATGGATGGATGTAGATAGGTACACATTTGATGGGGGGGGGGGGGGGTTGGTGGTTTGTATCAATAGGAACCAGGGGTTGAATGAGGAAGGCTGAGGACAGTACGTGTGGTGCTTACTAGGGAAGGTTTATGTTCAACAGTGACCTTATGATGATGACGATGTAGATGACGATGATGATGATGGACGTACGAGGATGAATCTTTTACGAAACGAATAAAGGAAAATCGAACAGATGCAAGTCATTACGGTTAACATATAAAATAATGTATAAGGTACCTACTTTCTTCTAATCTTTATGATCGATCAGCTTGTGATAGAGATCTTGATGTCGTAGAGAATAGAGATGTATCGAACGGAATATTTATTTCATTTTTTTTCCTGCTATTATATTGATATCGCTTTTCTCTATGAAAAGGAATTAATGATAAACTAATAGGTATCATTCGGCGGCGAGTCGCGACTGTGTCGTTCCCAGGGTCGAATTTGGTAGTTCTGCTTATGTTACTCGAAACGACAAAGTACGCCATATGGTGCATATTATGGCTAAAATAAAATATATAAGTATCATGTGAAATTATAAATCAAAGATTCTTTTTGCATGTAGATATTATATGGTTAAGAGGCACAAGTGACGCAACTACTGTACCCTGGCATTGTCCATTAGTACTTCAGAATGTGGATTTTGCTAGAAAAAAAAAAAAAAAAAAAACAATAGGTAATTGTAAGAAATATGGGAAGCGTAATCTGCATTAAAAGAAAAAGTTTGAATTGGAAGCAACCAGGCATAGGATTTTCATACATCCGTAATCACGTTCCTTTCAACTCTCTATCTATCACGGTTCACGATACGCCGTTCACGGTTCAGGCCGTGACGCACGTGCAGACGGACAGACGGACGGAGAGCAGAGGTTTAGAAAATAGGGTCTCGTAGGCACCCTTCGAGGGGTACGGAACTGGAGAAAACTAAATTATAATAATGATAATAGTTTTTTTAGGTTACCAAGTAAAATTACTTCTCTTAGGTCGGATTATATTATGATGGATGCTTATGAAACAAAATTAAATGAACGGTCTACTCAAAGTGTTTTATGTTTGCAGGATCCAAGGATGTTGGAAATGAACAAATGAGGGAAAGGATGACCCAAAACTAGGTATGGGTCAGGGACACAAAGTCCCAAGGAAGGAAAGGACGAAAAAGTAAGCCCCGAGGTTACGGGCTATGGACAAAAAGTCCTATAGGAGGAAGGAGGTGGACCCTAGGATAAGGGTCATTAAAAATTTGGATCTGGAGGGAAATAAGGACAATCATATATGTATCCCGTTAGAAGAGAGACGCGCCAAGGCTCGGAATTCGCGATTTTCCAATAAGAAGGGAAGAAGAAAATATGTGCGTAAAACTATTGCGTTGAAAGTGTATGAAAATGTTTTGTGATTTAAATCGAGAACTGGCGGCGATTAACTTTAAGTTTAAAGAGTTTATTTTATCAAAAGGACAAGAAGTTCACTTACACGTATTCATATTAAGAATCGCTCCCGATTCTAAATATAAATATAGAAGAAAACATAATCTTTAAAGGTATGGTGACTATACAATAATATAAAAAGTCAAAACACGTTATATTCGTTAACAAACTATACCTACATCTAGCTA